>NW_026781317.1:0-180000 GCF_030144855.1 Hypanus sabinus
CCAGGAAGGGGCTTTGTTGGAGGTGAGATCCTGGGCGCCCAGACTCTGCCAGTCCGACCTCCCTCAGCCTGGAGCTGAGACGCTACTGTGTCAGTGTGAGGAGCTCCGACCCACTGTTGCAGTGCACAGGGTGCGGGGGGCAACAGAAACCTCAAATAAAACTCGAGTCCGGCACCAGGACAGGAAGTTACAGCGGTTTATTGATTTCATCATGACAAATGTAAATTAAACAATGTGTGAGCTGCTGACGTGTGTGAATAAATAAGCTACTTCCTGCTCACTCACAGTCACACACAATTAACTGACCGGCGACAACGGGTGACTGGTTGAATAATCAGTCCCGTTTCTCACCGTCACTCTGCATTGGGGAAGCAATGATTATAAAATCACACTTCAGGGCCGTGTCCGGGATCGCTGCAGATCCAGGGTCACTGCCGAGGGATTTGTCCATTTAACATCATTATATCGGCCAGACAGCCGAATGCACCGTCCTCAGCAAAGGGAGCAAAAGGATTCTCTCCCGGGATAATCCCACCCCGGGACAGCTGTGTCCCAGACTGAGCCCTGGAACCCGGGCTCTTCCTGTCTGGGTAATTTTCCGGGGTCTCACGCGGGAGTCTCGAACACGCACATCCGGCGGAAGCTGCCCCGTCGGACAACAGGCAGAAATACGTCACGGCGGGACCGTTCTGAGCGACACACAGCGCGAGGCCTGAGCCGGTTCTGTTAAAGACGTTGGGAGTTGAACCAGGCGCGCGGCCATTAAAGGTAAGGGTGGGAGATAACGGGGAGGGCGGGGAATCGGCCAAAATGTCCTCATCCCGCGGGCGGGGATGTTCACACATTCAGATGTTCACAGGATCACTGTCAGTCCGGGTCTGACTTCCCGCAGAGATCCCAGTTCCTTCTCTCCGGTCTCACTGAACGGATTCCCCACATTCAGATGTTCACACGGTCCACACTGTCAGTCCGGGTCTGGGTTCCTGCAGAGATCTCAGTTCCTCCATCCCGGTCGCACTGAACCGATTCCCCACATTCAGATGTTCACAGATCCACTGTCAGTCCGGGTCTGACTCCCTGCAGAGATTTCAGTTCCTCCTCCCCGGTCTCACTGAACGGATTCCAGAACAGACTGAAACAGATGGGAGAATAATGATGAAATAAACAGATTACACAACAGTGTCAGAAACAGGGGTCCGGGGTTAATGTTTCAACAACACTCACAGACAAATATCACCAGAAAACCCGCGGATCCGCTGATATTTTATCACATTGAACATTAACACAAACACTCACCGGATCCGCTCCAGATTCGGGAGGGTCAGTATGAGGTGGCGGAGAGCGCGTGCAGTTCGGTCTGTCAGAGAGTTTGATTCCAGGTTCAGCCCCGTCAGTGATGGGTTTGTACTGAGAGCGGAGACGAGATCCTCGGCACCAGAATCTGTGAGACCGACCTGGTTCAGCCTGGAGATGAGAGAGAGTGAGGGTGAAGGACACAGAGAGACAGGAGACGGTACAAATCCCCAGTGTTTAACAGTAACACAATTACTGATCACATTAATGTTCAGTGTCAGACACCCAGTGACTGGAAACACAATCTCCCACAGTCTGGTACTTACCCCAGTTTCTGTATTTTATACTCCGTGTTCCTCAGAGCCGCAGACACCATTTTCACTCCTGAATCCCCCAGTTTATTTTCACTCAGGTCCAACTCCGTCAGTGATGGGATAGTACAGAGAGCGTAGACGAGATCCTCGGCACCAGAATCTGTGAGACCGACATTCCTCAGCCTGGAGATGTGAGAGAGTGAGGGTGAAGGACACAGAGAGACAGGAAACGGTACAAATCCCCAATGTTTATCAGTAACACAATTACTGGTCACATTAATGTTCAGTGTCAGACACCCAGTGACTGTAAACACCATCTCCCACAGTCTGGTACTTACTCCAGTTTCTGTATCTGACACTCTGACTTCCTCAGAGCCGCAGACACCAGATTCACTCCTGAATCTCCCAGATTGTTATTGTTCAGGTTCAGCTCCGTCAGTGATGGGTTTGCACTGAGAGCGGAGGCGAGATCCTCGGCACCAGAATCTGTGAGACGGACATTGTTCAGCCTGGGGATGAGAGAGAGAGAGGGTGAAGGACACAGAGCGGCAGGGGACGGGACAAATCACCAGTGTTTATCAGTAACACAATTTACTGATTTTTTTTCTTCAGCACGACTGCGCAAGTCGGCCAGTGAGAACAGCGAGAAGAGTTTAAAAAGAAGACAGATTTACAGAGCGAGCGTCAGAGGAGCGGGAGACAGAGTAGGAAGGCTTTGGCTCAACGGGGCTTCGGCGATAAAGGGTCGAGGCGAGGTAGGTTATCTGTTTACAATACAGACAGAGAGTATGTGTGTGAGGCTGGTTTACTGTGCTCGCTGTCAGGTGTGGGAGATCCTGGAGACTCCCAGCCTCCTGGACGGCAACATCTGCGCCCGGTGAGTCGAGCTGCAGCTTCTTAGGGACCGAGTTAGGGAACTGGAGGTGCAGCTCGATGACCTTCGTCTGGTCAGGGAGAGTGAGGAGGTGATAGAGAGGAGTTACAGGCAGGTGGGCACACCGGGGCAACGGAAGACTGAAGAAGTGGGTCACAGTCAGGAGAGGGAAGGGCAAGAAACAGGTACTAGTTTCCTGTGGCTGTACCCCTTGACAATAAGTAATCCTGTTCGAATACTGCCAGAGAGGGCTGGCCTACGGGGTTGGGGAGCATCAGTGTCAGTGCCTCTGGCACAGGGTCTGTCCCTGTGATTCCGAAGGGCAGGGAAAGGAAGAGGAAGACAGTCGTGGTGGGGGACTATAGCCAGGGGGTCAGGAAGGTGATTCTGTGGACGCAGGAAAGAGACGGATGATAGTTTGCCTCCCAGGTGCCAGGGTCCAGGATTTCCTGATCACGTCCAAGATATAATGCAGTGGGAGGGAGAACAGCCAGAGGTCATGGTACATATTGGTAACAATGACATAGGTAGGAAAAAGGAAGATGTCCTGAAAGTAGACGACAGGGAGTTCGGAAGGAAGTTGAGTAGCGGGACCTGAAAGGTAGTAATCTCGGGATTACTGTTTGTCCCACGTGACAGTGAGAATAAGATTAGGATGAGGTGGAGGATAAACGCGTGACTGTGGGATTGGAGCAGGAGGCAGGGATTCAGATTTCTGGATCATTGGGACCTCTTTTGGAGCAGGGGTGACCTGTACAAAAATGACGGATTGCACTTGAATCCCAGGGGGACCAATATCCTGACAGCAAGGTTTGCTAAGGCTAATGGGGAGAGTTTAAACTAGAATTGCTGGGGGGAGGGAACCAAATTGACGTGACGGAGGAGAGGGAGGTTGGCTCACAAATAGAGAGAATTTGGAGACAGTGTGAAAGGGAGGATACGCAGGTGATAGAGTAGGGAGGCACTCAGTCTGATGGTTTGAGATGTGTCTATTTTAATGCAAGGAGTATGATGAATAAAACGGATGAGCTTAGAGCGTGGATCAGCTCTCGGAGCTATGATGTTGTGGTCATTACAGAGTCTTGGATGGTGCAGGGGCAGGAATGGTTACTTCAAGTGCCAGGCTTTAATTGTTTCAGAAAGGACAGGGAGGGAGGCTAAAGAGGTGGGGGCGTGGCACTGTTGATCAGAGATAGTGTCATGGCTGCAGAAAAGGATGAAGTTATGGAAGGTTTGTCTACTACATCCCTGTGGGTGGAAGTTAGGTACAGGAAGGGGTCAATAACTCTACTGGGTGTTTTGTATGGACCACCCAACAGTAACAGGGACATCGAGGAGCAGATAGGGAGACAGATTCTGGAAAGGAATTTTAATAACAGGGTTGTTGAGGTGTGAGATTTTAATTTCCCAAATATTGATTGGCATCTCCCTAGAGTGAAGGGTTTCGATGGGGTGGAGTTTATTTGGTCTGTTCAGGAAGGTTTATTGACGCAATATGTAGATAAACCTACAGGAGGGGAGGCTGTACTTGATCTGGTATTGGGAAATGAACCTGGTCAGGTGTCAGGTCTCTCAGTGGGAGAGCATTTTGGAGATAGTGATCACAATTCTGTCTCTTTTACCATTGCATTAGAGAGGGATAGGATCAGGTAAGTTAGGGAAACCTTTAATTGGAGTAAGGGGAACTATGGGGCTATCAGGTTGGAACTTGTAAGCATAAATTGGAAAAAAATGTTGTCAGGGAAATGTACCGAAGAAATGTAGAAAATGTCCAAGGGATATTTGCATGGGGTTCTGAGAAGGTACACTCCAATGAGACATGGAAAGGACGGTAGGGGACAAGATCCGTGGTGCACAAAGGTTGTTGTAAATCTGTCAAGAAGAAAAGAAGAGCTTACTAAAGGTTCAAAAAACTAGGTAAAGATATGAATCTGGAAGATCATAAGGCTAGCAGGAAGGAGCTTAAGAATGAAATCAGGAGAGCCAGAAGGGGCCATGAGAAGGCCTTGGCGGACAGGATTAAGGAAAACCCCAAAGCATTCTGCAAGTACGTGAAGAGCAAAAGGATAAGATGTGAGAGGATAGGACGAATCAAGTGTGACAATGGAAAAGAGCATATTGAACCGGAGGAAATAGCAGAGGTATTTAATGAACCATTTGCTTCAGTATTCATGACGGAAAAGGATCTTGGCGATTGTAGGGATGAATTGCAGTGGACTGAAAAGCTTGAGAATGTAGACAATAAGAAATATGTCGTGGAGCTTTTGCAAAGCATCAAGTAGGATAAGTCACCCCGACTTGGAGGTGTACACCAGGCTACTGTTGAAAGCTGAGCCTCTGGCGATGATCTTTGCATCATCAATGAGGGCATGAGAGGTTCCGAAGGGTTGGAGCGTTGCGAATTTTGTTCACTTATTCAAGAAAGGGGGTAGGGATAGCCCAGGAAATTATAGGCCAGTGAGTTTTACTTCAGTGGTTGGTAAGTTAATGGAGAAGATCCTGAGAGGTAGGATTTATGAACATCTGGAGAGGTAAAATATGAATAGGAATAGTCAGCATGGCTTTGTCAAAGGCAGGTTGTGCCTTGCGAGTCTGAATGATTTTGTTGAGGATTTGACTAAACACATTGATGAAGGAAGGAAGAAGATGCAGTGTGTATTGATTTCAGCAAGGCATTTGATAAGGTACATACAAGACTTATTCAGAAACTAAGGAGGCATGGGATCCAAGGGGACATTGCTTTGTGGATCCTGAACTGGCTTTCCCACAGAAGACAAAGAGCGGTTGTAAACAGGTCATATACTGCATGGAGGCCGGTGACCAGTGGAGAGCCTCAGGGATCTGTTCTGGGACCCCAAGTCTTTGTGATTTTTATAAATGACCTGGATGAGGAAGTGGAGGGATGGGTTAGTAAATTTGATGATGACACAAAGGTTGGGGGTGTAGAGGGCTGTCAGAGGATACAATGGGACTTTGATAGGATGCAAAACTGGTCTGCGAAGTGGCAGATGGAGTTCAACCCAAATAAGTGTGAAGTGGTTCACTTTGGTAGGTCAAATATGATGGCAGAATATAGTATTAATGGTAAGTCTTGGCAGTGTGGAGGATCAGAGGGATCTTGGGGTCCGAGTACGTAGGACACTCAAAGCTGCTATGCAGGTTGACTCTATAGTTAAGAGGGCGTACGGTGCATTGGCCTTCATCAGTCGTGGGATTGAGTTTAAGAGTCGAGAGGTAATGTTTAAGAGTTGAGAGGTTATGAGGGGGATAGATCGAGTTGACGTGGATAGGCTTTTTCCATTGAGAATAGGGGAGATTCAAATAAGAGGACATGATTTGAGAGTTAGGAGGCAAAAATTTAAGGGTAACACGAGGGGGAATTTCTTTACTCAGAGAGTGGGAGCTGTATGGAATGAGCTTCCAGTAGAAGTGGTAGAGGCAGGTTCGGTATTGTCATATAAAGTAAATTTGCATAGATATATAGACAGGAAAGGAATGGAGGGTTATAGGCTGAGTGCAGGTCGGTGGGACTAGGTGAGCGTAAGTGTTCGGCATGGACGACAAGGGCCAACATGGCCTGTTTCCTTGCTGTTATGGTTATATAGTTATATGTTGCAACTATATAGGATCCTGGTCAGACCCCACTTGGAGTACTGTGCTCAGTTCTGATCAACTCACTATAGGAAGGACATGGAAGCGATAGAAAGTTTGCAGAAGAGTTTTACAAGGATTTTGCCTGGATTGGGGAGCATGCCTTATGAGAACAGGTTGAGTGAACTCGGCCTTTTCTCTTGGCGTGACAGACGATGAGAGGTGATTTGATAGAGGTGTACAAGATAATGAGAGGCATTGATCATGTGGATAGTCAGAGGCTTTTCCCCAGGGATGAAATGGCTAGCACGAGAGGGCATAGTTTTAAGGTGCTTGGAAGTAGGTACAGAGGAGATGTCAGGGGTAAGTTTTTTTACACAGAGAGTGGTGAGTGCGTGGAATGGGCTGATGGCGGCGGTGGTGGAGGCTGAAACGATAGGATCTTTTAACTCCAGGATGGCTACATGGAGCTTAGAAGTATGGACGGCTATGGGAAATTCCAAGATAGAAACATGTTCAGCACAGCTTTGTGGACTGAAGGGCCTGCATTGTGCTGTATGTTTTCTATGTTTTCTTTGTTTCTACTGATCACGTTAATATTCAGTGTCAGACATCCAGTGACTGTAAACACAATCTCCCACAGTCTGGTACTTACCCCAGTTTCTGTATTTTACACTCCGGGTTCCTCAGAGCTGCAGACACCATTTTCACTCCTGAATCTCCCAGTTCATTCCGCCCAAGTCTAAACGCAAACAGACAGATTGATGAACAAAGTGATTCAAACCGTGGGTCTGAGGGGATTTCTCTCACTCGGATATTTCAGGAAACATTAAAATCTTCAGTAAATCACCGATCGGAGTTCACATCACAGTCAATGTCCCTCACTGCCCAGCTCCAGGGTATTCGCCGAATGTCAGTAATATCGTCTGTCGGTATGACCCTGTGAACTCCACATATTCTGTCCCATTCCCCGATGGAGAGAAAAATGTTCGAAAAGCAGAAATGTCAATGGGAAATTTTGAAATAGACCCACTCCAGCTAAAGGGATGGGGAAGAGAGATCCCATAGGAGGAAGGGGGATGGGGAAGAGTTCCCACAGGAGGAAGGGAGATGGTGAAGAGAGATCCCACAGTAGGAAGGGGAATGGGGAAGAGAGATGCCACAAGAGAAAGGGGGACGGGGAAGAGAGAGCCCATAGGAGGAAGGGGGATGCACGAGAGAGATCGCACCGGAGGAAGGGGGATGGGGAAGACAGATCCCCCAGGAGGAAGGGGGATGGGGAGGAGAGATCCCACAGGAGAAGGGGGATGGGGAGGAGAGATCCCACTGTAGGAAATGGGATAGGAAAAAGAGATCCCACAGGAAGTAAGGGGTGGGGAGTTTAAATCCCACAGGAGGAAGGGGGATGGGGAAGAGAGATCCAACAGATTGAAGTGGGATGGGAACGGAGGCCCCAGAGGGTGAAAGGGGATGAGGAAGAGAGATCCCACAGGAGCATGGGGGTTGGAGAAGAGCGATTCCACTGTAGGAATGGGGATGGGGAAGAGCGATTCATCAGGAGCTGCTGATGAGAGATCCCACAGGAGGAAGGTGTATGGGGAACAGGGAGCCCATAGGAGGAAGGGGTATGGAGAAGAGAGATCCCACGGCAGGAAGTGGGATGGGGATGGACGATCCCACAGCAGGAAGGAATGGGGAAGGGAGATCCCACAGAAGGAAGGGGGATGGGGATGAGAGATCCCACAGGAGGAAGGTGGTTGCTGAGGAGAGATCCAACAGTTGGAAGGAAGGGGGAGTGGGAACAGAGAGCCCAGAGCTTGAAAGGGGGTTGAGAAAGCGAGATCTCACAGGTGCATTGCTACCTGTGCCACGTGCTAGTGAGGCTAGAAATAGGAAGATAATGTAGCTAAATACGTGGCTGAGGGGATGGTGCATGAGGGATGGGTTCATGTTTCTGGACAATTGGGCTTTCTTCGAGTGGAGCTGGGACCCGTTCGAATTGGACAGTTTGAACCTGAACTGGAGGGGACTAATATCGTTGCCAGTAAGTTAGCAAGTTCTGCTCCGGGAGTTTTAAACTAGATTGCCTGGGGAGGGGAACCAGAGTGTGAGAGCAGATAGTGAGCTGGAGGATGATAAGTGTCATACGAGGACTGCTTGTATAGACAGAAATCAAAGTTTTGTACGTGATAGAAATGTTCTCAGGTGCATCTATTTCAATGCAAGGAGTATTGTCGGTAAGGCAGATGAGTTTAGGGCGTGGATTGGCACATGATGATTTTGATATTATTGCTATTAGTAAGACCTGGTTTGCAGGAGGTGCAGGACTGGCAGTTTCATGTTCCGGGTTTCCATTGTTTCAGACGTGATAGGGGGAGGGATGAAAGGGGGAGGAGTGGCATTACCAGTCAGGGAGAATATCACAGCTGCGCGTAGACGGGACAGCCCGGAGGGTTCGTCGAGAAGAGGCCATATGGGTGGAGCTGAGGAACGGGAAAGGTGTGACCACACTAATAGGGTTGTATTATAGACCGCCCAATAGTCAGAGAGAATTGGAGGAGCAAATCTGTAGAGGTAGCAGACCAATGTAAGAAACAGAAAGTTGTAATCGTAGTGGTTTTTAACTTTCCACATATTGACGGGGAATCCCACTCTGAGAAAGGTTTAGAAGGCGTGGAGTTTGTCAAATGTGTTCAGGAATGTTTTCTAAATCAATATATTGAGGTACCAACGAGAGAGCGTGCAGTACCTGATCTCCTGTTAGGGAACCAGACAGGTCAGGTGACAGAAGTATGTGTAGGTGAACACTTTGGGTCCAGTGACCATAATGTCATTAGTTTCAAGATAATTATGGATAAGGATAGGATTGGTCCACCAGTTAAGGTTCTGAATTGGAGAAGGGCCAATTTTGTGGAAATGAGAGAGGATCTGGGAAGAGTAGATTGGGATAAGTTGTTTTCTGGCAACGATGTGTTCAGTAAGTGGAACGCCTTCAAGGGTGAAATTTTGAGAGTGCAGAGTTTGCATGTTCCTGCCAGGATTAAAGGCAAAGTTAACAGGCAGAGGGAACCTTGGTTTTCAAGGGATATTGGCGATCTGCTTAAGTAGGTGTTTAGCAGCTATAGGAAACAAGGAACAAATGAGGTACTTGAAGAGTATAGAAAATGTAAGCAAATACTAAGGAAGGAAATCAGGAAGGCAAAAAGAAGACATGAGGTTGCTTTGGCAGATAATGTGAAGGTAAACCCGAAGGGTTTCTACAAGTATATTGAGAGTAAAAGGATAGTAAAGGACAAAATTGGTCCCCTAGAAGATCAGAGTGGTCGTCTGTGTGTGGAGCCTCACGAGCTGGGAAAGATCCTAAACAGTTTTTTTGCGTCAGTGTTTACTCAGGAAACTGGCATAGCGGATATGGAATTAAGGCAAACACACAGTAGTGACATGGAACATATAGAGATTAAAGAGGAGGAGCGGCTTGCTGCCTTACAGCGAATAAAGGTAGATAAATCTCCGAGCCTTACATGATATTTTCTCCGATCTTGAGAGAGACTAGTGTAGAAATTGCAGGGGCCCTGGCAGAAATATTTAAAATGTCATCATCCACGCGTGCGGTGCCGGAGGATTGGAGGGTAGCTCATGTTGTTCCGTTGTTTGAAAAAGGCTCCAAATGTACACCAGGTAATTACAGGCCATTGAGCCTGACATCAGTAGTAGGTAAATTATCAGAAGTTGTTCTGAGAGATTTGGATATACAAGGATCTGGACAGCCAAGGGCTGATTAGAGATAGTCAGCATGGCTTTGTATGTGGTAGATCGTGTTTAATGAATCCTGTAGTAGTTTTCGAGGAGGTTACCAAGAATGCATATGAAGGAAAGGTTGTGGATGTTGTCTACTAGGACTTTTGTAAGGCCGTTGACAAGGTCCCACATAAGAGGTTAGTTCTAAATTTCCAGACACTAGTATACATGGAGAGATTGTAAACTGGATTTGAATTGGCTGTGTGGGAGAAGACAGAGAGTGGTAGTGGATGATTGCTTCTCAGACTGGAGTCCTGTGACTAGTGGTGCGTCTCCGGGATCCGTGCTGGGACCATTCTTGTTTGTTGTCTATATCAATGATCTAGATGATAATGTGATAAATTGGATCAGCAGGTTTGTGGATGACAGAGGCGTTGTGGACAGCGAGGAAGGCTTTCAAAGCTTGCAGAGGGATCTGGACCAACTGGAAGAATGGGCCAGAAAATGGCAGATGGAATTTAATGCAGACAAGTGTGAGGTGTTCCATTTTGGAGGACAAATCAAGGTACGACGTACACGATAAAGGGTAGGGCACTGAAGAGTGGGGAGGAACAAAGGGATCTGGGAGTTCAGATGCATAATACCCCGAAAGTGGCGTCACAGGTAGACAGGGTTGTAAAGAAGGCTTTTGGCATCCTGGCATTCTTAAATCAAAGTACTGAATATAGGAGTTGGAATATTATGGTGATGTTTTATAAGACATTGGTGAGGCCAAATTTGGAGTATTGTGTGCAGTTCTGCTCACTGAACTATAGGAAAGATAACAGTAGGTTTGAAAAAGTGCAGAGAAGGTTTACTAGGATGTTGCTGGGTCTTCAGGAGTTGAGTTACAAGGAAGGATTGAACAGGTTAGGACTTTATTCCTTGGAGCATAGAAGAATGAGGGGAGATTTGATAGAGGTT
Source organism: Hypanus sabinus (assembly GCF_030144855.1). Taxonomy (NCBI): domain Eukaryota; kingdom Metazoa; phylum Chordata; class Chondrichthyes; order Myliobatiformes; family Dasyatidae; genus Hypanus; species Hypanus sabinus. The sequence continues at coordinate 10,774 of NW_026781317.1, forward strand.
TACAATATTATGAGGGTACAGACAGGGTAAATGCGAATAGGCTCTTTCCACATAGATTAGGAGAGATAAATATGAGAAGACATGGCTTCAGCGTGAAAGGGGAAAGGTTTAGGGGGAGCATTAGGAGGAACTTCTTCACTCAGAGGGTGGTGAGAGTGTGGAACGAGCTGCCATCTGATGTGGAAAATATGGACTCACTGTTAAGCTTTAAGAATAAATTGGATAGATACATGGATGGGAGAGGACTGGAGGGTTATGGACTAGGTGCAGGTCAATGGGACTAGCGGAATAAGGTTTTGGTACAGACTAGAAGGACCGAATGGCTTGTTTTCTGTGCTGTGGTGTTCTATGATTTTATGATTCTATGGGCAGGAGAGTTCCCACAGGAAAAAGGGGGATGGGGATGGGGAAGAGGGATCCCAAAGGAGGAAGGGGATGGGAAGAGAAATCGCACAGGAGGAAGGGGGATGGGGAAGAGAGATCTCACAGGAAAGGGGGGGGGTTGTGTGGAAAAGACGTCCCACAGGAGGATGAGGAAAGAGTAATAGAGAACCCACAGGAGGAATGGGGATAGGGGCGAGATTCCAAAGAATGGAAGGGGGTTTGTGATGAGAGGTCCCACAGGAGGATTCCAAGGGTAAACGATAATCCTACAAGACGAGAGGACGCAGAATTTTTTTGTACATGTGCGTTGGGTCTGAACAGAGACCCAGAGGAGATGCGCCCTCGCTCTTTGTGTATCTGGAAGTGAGCAAAGTCACACACGGGGAATGGCAGTGGGAGGACAATCTCACAATGGTATTTCTTTCCTTCTCACTGGGGCAGTCTGCTGACGGTCTCTTGTCTCTCACCGGGAAGGGGGTGTGAATCTCTGACCCACCTGCTGCAGTCAGTGTCGGTCTGGGTGTCAGTAACAGTGAGAAGGAACATTGTCCATGGACGTGTCGCAGGCAGAGAGATACACAGCCATTCCTGTGATTTACTACCATTAAACCAATGGCCGTTGATCTCTGATCTGAAGAAGTCTCCAACATCCCTTCACAAGCAACCACAGAACCCTCCCATTCTCGGGGAATTACTGACCGATCCCCGTGGGCACTTGTCACAATTCTTCACAATCTGATTTACTACAAATTTACCCAAATCCCTTTACATTGAAACAACTCAGTTTCACAGTTCAGAGAGAGAGATAAATCGTTACCTCAACTCCTGGCACTTGTGCAGCCCGGGTCCCAGCCGCTGTATTCCTTCACACTGAATGTGGCAGTTCCCCAGGTCGAGGATTTTTATTGTATCACAGAGTCCGATGACATGAGACAGGACCGCGCAGTCAATCGGGGTCAGTGTCATTCCACGGAATGAAAGTGTTTCCACAGATCCCAGTGCGGCCTGAGCCAGCCCACGATTCTGAGACTCAAAAACGTAGTGCAATGTGTTCAGGCGGCTCCTTTTACCAGCTTCACTCTCTGTGTTTCCACTCTGGCGTTTAACCTCCTCCTTCACCCAGTCAATCACCCGGCAGGTTGTTTGATGAGGAAATGGACCCAGAAACTCCTCCAGGCCCCGAACTGTCATTGGGGAGGAGAGACCAGCAACAAAACGGAGAAATACCTCAAATCGCCCATCTGTCGTGCTGTGGACTTCTGTAAGGAATTTCAGGATATCCTCGGGATGTGGATTCAGGAATTGTGCGACTGCAGCTACAAACTCTTGGATGGTGAGGTGTGGGAATGTGTACACCACGCACCGGGCAGAATCCTCTCTCTCCAAAAGCTCCATCAGGAACCCGGATAGGAACTGGGAAGGCTGCAGATCGTACTTGATCAAATCTCCATCTGTAAACACAATCTTCCTCTCGGACACTCCTTTGAAGGCCATCTGACCAACCCTGAGTAACACATCACGGGGGTTCTCAATCTCACGGCCGTGGTTTTTCAGGATGTTGTAAATATAGTAGGAGTACAGTTGGGAGATAGTCTTGGGAACTCGCTGCGGGTCCCTGACTCTTTGTGTGAAGAAGGGGCCCAGTGCCAGAGCGAGGATCCAGCAGTAGGATGGGTTGTAGCTCATGGTGTACAGGATCTCGTTCTCCTTCACGTGTTTGAAAACAGCTTCTGCCACCGTCTGATCTTCAAAATATCTGATGAAATATTCCTTCCGTTCCACGCCAACAAATCCCAGGATTTCAGCCCAGATACTGATGTCTGCCTTTTCCAATAAATGTAACGCAGTGGGACGGGTGGTCACCAGCACTGAACACCCTGGGAGCAGCTTGCCCTGGATTAAACTGTACACAATGTCAGACACGTTGCACTTGAATTCAGGATCTGTGTACTGTGATTCTGTGTCTCTCCGACCATCAACAAAGTTGATTTTGTCCTTGAATTCATCCAATCCGTCAAATATGAACAGCAGTCCCTCTGTGTGTTTCCAGACCTCTCTCAGGATATTCCCAAAGTAGGGATATTGATGCAGAATCAGTTCTTTCAGGTTTATTCTGCAGTTAATGGCATTTAAATCCCGGAATTTGAAACTGAAGACAAACTGGAACTTTTGGTATATTTTCCCCGTGGCCCAGTCATAAACAATCTTTTGTACCATTGTTGATTTCCCGATCCCTGGGACTCCGGCCACTGCTGCGGACATCCCGGATTTGTTTCTAAAGATAGATCTTTTCAATTTTTGAACAAAGCTCTTCTTGAATAACTGATCAGTCCGGATTTTTTCCAGCTTACCACGGAGATCTTTTTCTCTCCACTGCTCGTGGTCTCTGCCTCTTGCCAGCAGCTCATGTTCCACCAGTGTCCGATCTCGAACAGTAGAAATGACCGTGAGCTCAGCGTATCGATCAACCAGCTGGAAAACCTTCACCTTCTCACTCATCAGGATCGTGTTCACTCTCAGTTTTTCAGTTTGTGTCCGCAGAGTCTCCTTGTGTTTCCTTCGAACATCTTAGGACGGACAGAAATAGGTTGTCAATTCCTGATCTGATGAACATGGAGCTCACAACATATTTTCTTTAATAATAAAAATACTCGTTAAAGACACTGTTTGGGTGTAATCGGGTGATCAGAGATTAGTGTGTCTGAAAATGAACGACGGCCCAGAAACATTTCTGATCTGATTCAGATTCGCTGTTAAAGGCTCCACTCTCCCCTCTGTTGGTAGTTTGCCGACTCTCCGGTGTTCCAGCGAGCACCAAGTGCACACGTGATTCTGGAGAGGAGAGTGTTGTGTGGAGCGGGTGGTTTCACTGCTTTCACTGCTCAGCTTCTGCTGAACTGTGCAACCCTGCAGAGGTGACGGTGGGGGTGGGGGGATTTACTTGTTCTACTGACTTAGAACATCTTTGCTCTACTCACTTATACTTTTCTCTCAATGGACCCCGTTCTCTTGACACTCCTAAGCTGTCAGTACTGAGCCAAAGAAAAGGAACAAAATTTCTGTTTCCTTTTCCAGGCTGAGCCAGTCACGATGTGACACACCCCGCACTGGTCTACAGTCTCTTATTCTCTAAGGAGCCGGTACATGAACTCAGGCAATTCCCCGATGATGTGCGGAAGAGCAGGAATCTGAAGAGGATGGCAGTGGTAATAGGGAACTCTGAAGTCAGGAGGGCAGGTCGGCGATTCTGTGGACACCGATGGTACTTTGCCTCTCAGGTGCCATTTTCCGAAATGTTTCTGGACGCGTCCACAATATCCTGAGAAGGGAGGTTGAGCAGTCAGAAGTCGTGACAAACATTGGTAACAACGACATCGGAAGAGAAAAGGGAGGAGGTCTGGAAAACAGAACACAGGGAGTTAGGAAAAAAGCTGAGGAGCAGGACCTCCAAAGTAGTGATCTCAGGATTGCTGCTTGTACCACCCGACAGTGAGGTGGCAGAGAAATGTGTGGCAGAGCATTTGGAGCAGGGGGCAGGAATTCAGATTTCTGGATAATTGGGACCACTTCCAGGGTAGGTAGGACCTGTACAAAAGGCAAGGGTTACACGTGAATCCGATGAGGACCAATGTTTTTACGGGCAGATTTACTGGAGTTGTTGGGAGTGTTTTAACCTAAAATGGCAGGGGGACTGGACCTAGGACAATAAAGCTGTGGATGAACCAGCAGTTTTACAAGTAGATGATGGGTTTAACATGAATGCAAGGAAGGCCAAGCCAATGACTACGTTCAAATACAGACAGAGCAAAGTGTTGAATTGTACTGCATAGACAACATTCAAAAGGGTGGAGATGCAGGACTAAACGCATTATATTTAAATGCACGCAACATTCAGAATAAGGTGGACGAACTTTTGGCGCAATTAGAGATTGGTCGGTATGATGTTGTCAGAATCACTGAGTCGATGCTGAAAGAAGACCATAGCTGGGAGCTGAGCGTTAAAAGATTTACGTCTTATCGAAAGGACAGGCAGGAAGGCATAGGCGTTGGTGATGTGGCTGTGCTGGTTCGAGGTGGAATCACATCTGTAGAAAGAGGTGACATAGGGTTAGATAATGTTGAAGCTTTGTGGGTGGAAATAGGAAACTGTAAGAGGTTTAAAAAAAGCTTTATAGGGACCATCTATTGGCCTGAAAATAGCAAGCGTGTGGGGTTGAGATTGCAAAGGGAGTTGGAAAAGGCGTGTATTAAAGCTAATGACGCAGTTGTAATGAAGGACTTCAATGTACACGGGGAATAAGAAAATCAAACAAACGTCAGGAGTCAGACCGCAGGAGAGGGAATATATTGAATTCCCACGAGATAGCGTTTCAGAGCAGCTTGTGCTTGAGACGACTCAGTGAAAGGCTGTCTTTGATTGGGCGTTGTGTAATAGCCCTGATCTTATGAGGGAGCTTAATGTAAAAGAACCATTAAGAGATAGTGATCATAATATGAGTGAATTCATAATACAGTTTGAGAAGGAGAAGCATAATTTACAGTATCAGTATCGCAATGGAATAAAGCGAATTACAGAGGCACGAGAGAGAAGCTTTCCCAGGTAGATTGGAGAAGGATACTAGCGGAGATGGCTGAAGCTTCTGGGAATAGGTCTCAAGTTGCAGGATGGATACGGCCCATGGAGGAAGTTCTAAAGTGGCACGTGTAGGCAACCATGGGTGACAATGGAAGTTAAGGATTGCATAAAGGCTGAGGAAAGGGCGTACAAGATAACAATAGTCATCTAAAAAAACTATAAGTAGGGAAAAGATGAAATATGAGAGCAGAAAAGCCAATAATATAAAGCAGGATAATAATCACTTTCTTTCAGTTATATAAAATTAAAAGGGAGGTGAAAGTCCATGCTAGAACACTGGAGAATGTGCACTCTGCATATATCTTCACTGTTCTAGACGCTAGCAGTCTGCGAGTGACAGGCAGTAGGAGTGAGTGCCATTGCTATTACAAAAGAAAAACATCTCGGCATACTGAAAGCTCTTAAGGTGCAAAGTCACCTGGGCCAGATGGACTGCATCCCAGATATCTGAGAGAGATTGCTGAAGGGATGACGGATGGATTGGTCATGATCTTTGAAGAATCACTTTATTCTGGCATGGTCCCGGAGGACTGGAAGATTGCAATTGTCACTCTAGTCTTTACGAAGGGAGGAAGGCAAAAGAAGGAAAATTATAGGCCAGTTAGCCAATCCTCAGCGACTGGGAAACAGTTGGAGTCTCTTATTAAGGTTGAGGTTTCGAGGTACTTGGGGACTAATGACAATATAAGTTAGCATGGTTTCTGTTGGAATTCATCCTGGAAGTAAGAAGCAGGGTGGACAAAGGAGTTAGTGGATGCCATTTACTTGGATTTTCAGAAGGCATTTGATAAGCTGCCGCACATGAGTCTGCTTAACCAGATAAAAATCTATGGCGTCACAGGAAAGATACTGGCACATGGAGCGGAATTGCTGACAGGCAGCAGGCAGCGAGTGGGAATAAAAGGGGCCTTTTCTGGTTGGCTGCCAGTGACCGGTGGTGTTCCTCTGGGATCAGTATTGGGACCGCTGACTTTCAGATTACTTGTCAGTGATTTAGATGATGGAATGTATGTATTTGCGGCACATTTTGCGGATGATACAAAGATAGGTGTAGGATTGGGTAATGTGATTGCAACAGGACTGAGACTAATTGGAATAATGGGCAAAAAGGTGGCAGATGGAATACAGTGTTGGAAATGTATGATAATGCATTTTGGCGAAAGGAGCGGACTATTATCTAAATGGGCAGAAGGTCCAAGCATCAGAAGTGTAGAGGGAGTTCGGAGCGTCGAGCAAAACTCCCAGAAGATTAATTTAAAGGTCGGGTCTGCGGTAAAGGCGGAAAAAAAGAGAATATAATATAAATGCTGAGCCTTTACAAGACTGTAGTCAAGCTGCACTACAGGAGTATTGTCAACTGCTTTGCACCCCGTACCTCTGAAAAAGATGTGTTGTCATTAGAGAGCGTCCTGAGGAGATTCAAGAGGATGATTCCAGGAATGAAGGGGTTCACATATGAGGTGCATTTTGGCAACTTTGGGCCTATACTCACAGGAATTGTAAGGAATGCAAGGGAATCACTTTTAAACCTGCAGAATGTTGAAAGGATCAGATAGGGTGGATGTGGAAAGATGTTTCCCATGGTGGGTGTATCCAGAACTAGGGGCCACAGCCTCAAAATTGAGGGGTCATCCTTTAGAACAGGAGAGGAGGATTTTTTGAGCCAGAGAGTAGTGAATCTCGGGAAGGCTCTGTCACAGACTGCAGTGGAGGCCAAGTCCATGGGTATATTTAAGGCAGAAGCTCTTGATAGCAGGGCATCAAATGATAATTTAAAAAGGCAGGTGTATGGAGTTGCGTGGGATCTGGGTTCAGCCATGATTGAACGGCAAAGCTGACTGATGGACTGAATGGCCTAATTCTGCTTCCATGTCTTGTGTTCTTATGGAGGAATAACAACAAATCTCGGCTCCACTTTGGATCCGAGGTGTGAGCTTTCCCTTGCTGGAGTTGGATGTTCAACTCGGAATGACTTGGCTTCAGTTTTGTCAAATCTCTAGTTATTCGGCCCCACGGAAAAGGTGTTGTGACAAATGCAAATTGCTTCCTGTCCTCCCACCACAGCAACAAAAACCTGTCTCCCAGACTCTGCCAGTCTCTACACAGGCCTCTAAAGAGACGTATTCAGACTCTCAGAGTGAAATAACAACAAAACCTGTCTCCCAGACTCTGACAGTCTCTACACAGGCCTCTAAAGAGACGTATTCAGACTCTCAGTGTGAAATAACAACAAAAACCTGTCTCCCAGACTCTGACAGTCTCTAAACAGGTCTCTAAAGACACGTATTCAGACTCTCAGAATGAAATAAAGACTTTGAGCTTTCCATTCCATCACTTACCTTTCAGATGTTTGGGCACTTCAGAGAAACCCCGCTCAGTGTCCATGTAGGGGAACTGGCCATCACCTGTTCAAACAGATTAACCTGCATGAAGTCTGTCCTGTGTAACACTGTAAATTCATCAGCTTTTACATCTGTAACACACAGTGTATTGTTCACCGTACCTCGCTCCCGTATTTCATTCAATATTCTGCTCAGCTTCGGTAGGTGGTGATGTAGTTTCAGAAAGGATTCCCACATCACTCTCCGGGCCCCGGAGCCCTTCTCAATCACCAGATCCAGGAGGAGTTTGGAAGCGCCCGCTCGGTTTCCCTTCTCCGCGAGCTCAGTCACGCTCTGTAATGAACAATGGGGAATATATTAAGGAGCGGAGGGATGGTTTCAAATCTACCCTGAACATGGTCTGACCCAGCTCAGCACAAATCACTGAGAGCCATTGAAGTGTTCATAGCGGGGTAAAGATTTAAAAAAAAAACGAACAAGGTCAGACAGGACTTTCTGCGCCACAGATTGCGGGTCATTATCCATTTGGCAAGGTTTAGGTGGAGCAGACATAGTGTGAGTGAGCCAGAGATAGACTGGGGAGTTGAGGCTTTGTGTCAGAGAGGGTTCAGTTAGGAGCGGCGGAGGCTTTGGGTACAAACGTAGATTTTGGGTGATATTTTTTCCACTTTTTCACGGTTAGAACAGTGGGAATGCCAGGCAGGGTAGTGGAATGCTCTTCCTATACTGTATGGCATGATAGGGAGACCTTCAGTGTCCTGGATAACTGCACCTTCAGGAACTGCATACAGCGGCAGCTTCTCACAGACTGTGCTCAGGAATTGGAACTGGAGGTGGGTGAAACCAGGATCATTCAGGTGGCTGAGATGTTGACTGACAGACTTTACAGAAAGGGAACTATACAAAAGGCGCAGGGCACAAGTAATTGGGTGACCATCTGCAGGGGGAAAGGAGATAGGAAGCCACTGCAGGAAACTCCTCTGTAACAGATATACAGCTTTCTGTTTCGGGGTATTGCCGAGCAGAGGAAAACCACGGCGATTATGCCTCGGGCTCTGAGTTTGGCTTTGTGGCTCAGAAAAGGTAAGAAGAGGTGAGCTGTACTGACAGGGGGAATTCAATGGTTAGGAGAACAGACAAGTGATTCTATTTATGAGAACAAGATGTCTGGATGGTGTGTTGCCTAGGTCAGGGATATCTTGCATCGAGTCTGAAACTTTCTTAAGGACAGGATGAGCTGCCAGAGGTCGTGGTTCACGCCGGTACCAATGACAAGAGTAGGAATTGTGCTGAGGTCCTGCAAAGTGATTTCATGGGGTTCGGGCTAAGTTACAAGGGCAGGTACTCTAGTTCTATGTTCTCAGGATTGCTACCCATAAAACGTGCGAGTGAGGCCTGGAATAGGACGATAATGCAGTCTAACGTGTGGCTGATGAGATGGTGCATGGTGGAGGTCTTCAGATTTTGGGATGATTGAGTTCTCTTCCAAGGAAGATGGGACCTGGAGATACGTGATCGTTTTGTACCCAAACTAGTGGGGTACTAATACCCTTGCAGAAAGGGCTGAGAGGGCGGCGTAGGGATGGGGTAGGTGTTAAACTAAAGTTTCAGGAGGATGAAGAACCAGAGTCGATAATGGATTGACTGTGTGGGAAATACATTGTTAAGCTGACATACAGAGTCAGGACACTAAACATTCTGAAGCTAATGTTCTGAGTTGCATATTATTTCAATGCAAGGATTGTTGTTGGAAAGGTCGATGAGCCTAGAGTATCGGTCAGCACATTGAATTACAGCATCGTAACCATTGATGTGATTTGGTAGGAAGAGGTGCCGGACTGGCCGTTCAGCATTCAAGCGCTCCGTTGCGTTAGAACTGATTCAATCGAGCGGGAGGAATTAACGAAGGAGAGGTGGCATAACTGGTCGGGAAAAATGTCCCTGCATTGCTGGAGGTCTCGTCTACTGAGACTGCATGGATGAAACTGATCAATAAATGGTTGGGATTATATTATAGCGCACCCAATAGTCAATGGATTTAGAGGATCTTATTTGTACAGAGATCACAAACAGTTGCAAGAAAAAGAAGGTTATGATGATAGATAATTTTAAATTCCCATTTATCGACTGGGACACCCACATTGTAAAGGGCTGGATGCGACAGTGCTGGTCAAATAAGTTCAAGGATGTTTTTGTAATTAATATATTGAGGTCATAACTATAGACAGTGCATACTGGAATTCTATTAGGGAACAAGACAGGGCAGGTGACAGACGTGTGCAGGTAAACACTTTGGATCTATTACCATTAGTTTAAACATCATTATGGAAAAAGCTAGGTGTGGTCTTCGGGTAAAGAATCTAAATTGAAGAAAGGCCAATTTTAATGGTATCAGAAAGGATCTGACGAAAGTGCTTCGGGACCAATTGTTTCCAAGTGCAGTTAGATCTGGTGATCACAATACAATTAGTTTACAGATCTTTTATGGAAAGGGATAGGTCTTGTCCTCAGGTTAATATTCTAAATTGGAGAAAGGCCAATTTTAATGGTATCAGAAAGGATCTGACGAAAGTGGATTGGACAGGTTTTTTCCCGGTACAGATGTGCTTGCTAAGTGTGAGGCCTCCAAAACTGAGAATTTGAGAGTACAGAGTTTGAAGGCATAAGTGACCACAAGTACAGAGTTTGAATGTTCATGACGGAATAAAAGGCGAGGGTAAGATATTTAGGGAACCTTAGGCTTTGAGAGATATTCAGACACTCAGCACATAGCAAGTACAGACTGGAAGGATCAAATGAGGTACTTGATGTATACAAGAAATGCAAGAATTAGTAATGGAGGAAATCGGGAGGGCTGAAGTACAGCATGAGTTTGCTCTAACGGTCAAGGGAAAAGAGAACCCCTAACACTTCATCGAATATATTTAGAACAAAAGTATATCAATGGACAATATTGGTCCTCTTGAAGTTCAGAGTCGGACTTTATGCATGAAGCTGAAAATGGTGGGGGGGGGGGGTTTAAATTGTTTTTTTTTTTGCATTCATATTTACTCAGGAGATATACAGATTCTTTAGAACGAAGCAAAACAGCAATGAAATCATTGGCTGTATACCGATTATAGAGGATGTATTTGCTGTTCTGAAGCAGATTAGGGTGGATAAATCCATAGGACTTCCCTTCGTACCTCGTTTGAGGCTAGGTCAGGGATTGCAGGTGCTCCAGCAAAGGCATTTAAAAGTATTTAAAGGTATTTAAACCGTCACATGCAGGCGTACTGGAGGGTTCTGCTGTTTGAATAAGGCTGTAAGAATAAGCCAGGGAATTATGGGCTGGGGAGCCTGCACCAGTGGTGGTAAAGTTATTTGTCAGGTATTCTAAGGGACCGAATATGAGTATTTGGATGGCCAAGGATTAATTAGGGATAGTCAACACATATTTGTGCCCTGTAGATCCCGTCTAACCAATCTTATAGCTTCTCGAGGAAGTTACCAAGCAAATAATGAAAACAAGTCAGTGAATGATATCCACATGGATTTCAGCAAGGCGTTTGAGAAGATCCCTCATGAAAGCTTGGTGAATAAGATTAATTTGCTTGGCAGTCAAGACATGGTAGTAATTTAGTTTAGATATTGGATTCTCGTGGGAAGCTAAGAGTGGGAGTAGAGGTTTGCTTCTCTGACTGGAGGTCTATGACCTGTGGTGAGCGGCAGAGATCTGTACTGGGTCTGATGTTGTCTGTCATATATACATATATATCAACGGTCCGGATGATAATGTGGTAAACTGGGTCAGCAAATCTGTGGATGACACCAAGGTAGTGACAGCGAAGAAAGTTATCAGAGCTTGTAGCGGGACATGGAACAGCTAGAAAACGGTGGAATGGAGATTGGGAGATAGAATTGATGAAGACACGTGTGAGGTGTTGCACTTTTTGAGGACAAACCACGATGCAACCAAGACATTGAGTGGTAGGACATTGAGCAGTGCGATTAAGCTAAATTATCAGGGAATACAGATCTGTAATTTCTTGAAATTGTTGTCGAAGGTAGATGGCGTTGTAAAGTTTTTAGGACATGGCCCTTCATGTGTCAAAATATTGAATACAGAAGTTGGGATATTGTGTCGAAATTGATGTTGCAGAGGCTAATTTGAAGCAATGTGTGCACCTACCTCTGGGAAGGATATCAATAAGATTGAACGAGTACAGAAAAATATACAGATTGTTGCGAGGACTTGAGGACCTGAGACATAGAGAAACTGTAAATAGGTTAGGATATTATTCCATAGAGTGTAGGAGGACCAAGAGAGATGTGATAGAGCTTTACAAGTTTATAAAAGGTATAGAGAGAGTTAGTGTGAAAAGGCATTTACTACTGAGGCTTGGTACGACTGGAATTAGAATTCATGGGGTAATGATGACTGGTGAACAATAGACAATAGACAGCAGGTGCAGGAGTAGGCCATTCGGCCTTTCTAGTCTGCACTGCCATTCACTGTGATCATGGCTGATCATACACAATCAGTACCCCGTTCCTGCCCTCTCCCCATATCCATTAGGTCAACGCTATCTATAAGAGCTCTATCTAACTCTCTCTTGAATGCATCCAGAGACTTGGCCTCCACTGCCTTCTGGGGCAGAGCATTCCATATATCCACCACTCTCTGGGTGAAAACGTTTTTCCGCATCTCAGTTCTAAATGGCCTACACCTTATTCTTAAACTGTGGCCCCTTATTCTTAAACTGTGAAAGGCAATATGAGGAGGAATCAACACGTACAAACAAGCTGGATGAACTCAGCAGGTCGGGCAGCATCCATTGAAATGAGCAGTCAACATTTCGGGCCGAGTCCTGACTGCATCTGCAGTGTTTAATATGAGGGGAACTTGTTCACTCAGAGGTTGCTGAGAGTGTGGAATGTGCTGCTTTTGGAATTAGTCAATGTACATTCGATTTGAACACTTAAGATCAATTTGGATGAGTTCATTCAATGGGGGGGTTATGGATGTCTCTAGTCAAGGTGCAGATCAATGGGACTAAGCAGATAATAGGTCGGTGAACACTAGATGGGCAGAAGAGCCTGTTGCTGCACTGTTTCAATTTGATGACTATGGCTAGGTCAAACTATGACAGGATCACTGTTGATTTTCCCTGGGGTAATTGCTGGTGAAGCAGAGCAGGATTACACTTCACTGCCAGGCTCCATGACGGTCCAGTGTCGGCCTACAGCTGGGAACTGGCGGTGAGGAGCAGACAGCAATTCCATGACTATTGTGCATGCATGAGAGACCAAAGTCAACTAGTAGCAATGCTTAGAAGGAAATTTGGAGTGAGACTGTCAGCTGCCTCATAGAGTATTTGTGTTTCCTTGCTACAATTCAGTCTCGTTGGCAACAGATGAGTGTGACCAGGAGCACGAAGACCACTGGAAAAGTGTCTCCCAGTTGGAATATTTTCAATAACACTAATGTTGCAACTCTCAGTGTTAACATTATCTGTTGCAGTCATTAGAAACTCCAAATAGAACAGTCACGTGCAACAGACAGTACCTTAACCATGAGGCATAATGAGACACTCGATCATATGAAAGAGCATCAGTAGTTCAAAGGAAAGACAATAATCAAGTGTTGTCTGTTCATGTGATGCAGAGGGGTTCCATGACGTGTGAAGGGAGACCACAGAAATGCGTGGAGAAAGACAAAACAGATAATATGAATTGTGGGACCCCAGAAGCTTCATGACAACTCTGTTCAATGGCCAGTGAGGTCAAACATTGGAAACAAGGTAGCAAGATGAACAGAGTAATAATAACGTTATTCACTGTCCATCGGTAGTGCCCATAACATGTACTATCACTAAAGTCGGTAGTCAATGTCTGACTGTATCGTAACACTAATAATTAATGTCTTCACACAACTGGAGAGAACCCTGCCAGAGCTTGTCTCTGCTGAATAAACTCTCAGCAAGAGAGAACAGCGATTTTGTTGACCCACACATACCTGTTTCTTTACATTTGTTTTTTTTTAATTCTGTGAATGCTTTAGAAGGGTCTACACTCAGTCTGTGTCCCTTCCACTTACGTGATACTCCTGCCCAGTAAAGTGATCCTCGCCTGTTAACATCAGGCCGAGACCCTCCACACCCTCTTCAATCGCCTGCTCCAGCCGCTCCATGTAGAATCTCGTCAACCGGAACAGTTGGTGATCGTCACAATGTGACAGGAAGGTGGAGATAGCGGAATTCAGATCTGTAAGCAGGCATAGAACATGGAACAGTACAGCACAGGAACAGACCCTTCGTGACACCATGTCTGTGTCAACCATGATGTCAAGGTGAAACAATCCTATCTACATGCTCATGGTCCATATACCTCCAGTTCCTGCCTGTCCATTTGCCCATTTAAATGTCTCTTACAGGCTGCAATTGTATCTAATACAATCTCCTCCTTGGCAGCGCGTTCCGGGCACTGATCTCTCTCAGTGGAAAGCCTACATCGTAACCCTCCTTTGTTCAATCCGCCCTCTCACATGAGTACATGCCCTCTAGATTTGGAATTTTCACACTAAGTGACTGAGCGTTTCCAATCCAAGCCTTTCCCCTTACACACGATACTCTGTTATCCATACAACACGGCTCTGCACCAGATCCAGAGACACAACATTATTCTGTAATATGTAAACCAGAGCTGCACACAAACCGCAACTGTGCTCTGATCAAAGTTTCCTACAGTGACACTATGGCTTTCCCAAATATATGCTCAACATTCCACCAATACCGAAGATCGATTTTACGATCCATCTGCATGTGTTGCGTCTTTCATGGAAATATGCCCTTGTACCCTAAATCCCTCAATATCAATTCTCCTCAGGGTCTTGTGCCTTACGGTCTTGAACCTTCCTCTTATATTTGGCTTCTCAATGTGCAACTCCTCGCACTTTGCCACATTAAAGTCCACCTGCCGTTTCTCTGCTATAACCGGTCAATACTGTACTGCATCATTTGACAAACATTACTAACTTCCACAACTCCACCGAGTGCTGCAAAGTAAATGCCTCCTGCAACCTAGGCCTGACTACCTCGCCGCAGCTCCTGTCACGTCCTCGTTATCCTGTATGGGTCGACGGTCATTGTCCTTAATACGTTCAAACAGGAGCTGCTGCTAGTGCAGATTTATTTATCTGGGAACCTGGAGTTCTCCCAGAATTTCAGTGTCCCACATACTGCCCCGGAGCCATACGGGCTACACCACTATGTCCTAACAAGTAGGAACAAAAAGAGAGGAACTTACCAGGTACTTTACCTCGCCGAAGTCTGATTTTCTGTGCGCCTGCATACATTTCTTCATTTGAAATATTGTACACCATGTGGAGCAGTTTAATTAAAACCATTATAATGACTAATTGTAATCATACCTGTGTCCATTCTGATTGTGACTGACGATTGTTGAACGTCGCCTTCTTGTTTAAACTTTGGTCCCGGTGCAGGAAAGCTCCACTTACTGGTGATGCACTGAATTCCACACAAGGAGACAATGAGTCATAGAGAGTATGAATTTGTAAATATGAGAGTATATCGGTCCCCTGTATCAGAGCAGTAGTTGGCTTAGGGATCAAACATTTCCCGTTAACATCAACGTCCATACCATTCGGTATGTCTGTCCAGAAGTGCTTCCGACTGATAGAATCACAGTGCAATACAGCATGGACATAAACCTTTCAGTCTGACAAAATCATGCTGATCACCGTGCCTACTGAGATGGTCCCAATTACCTTTGATGGGTCTATATCACTTCAGGTCCCTTCAATCCAGCCACCAATCACAACTGTTCCATAAATGATAATATTGTACCTGCCTCATCCTCTTCCTTTCGTAGCGCACTGCAAATAATCACCAACCTCTGCATGAAACTATTGCTGCTCATATCTCTTTTAAAACTTCCCCTCACTTACAAAATCAATTTCCCTAGTACTGGTCTCCCCTGCCCTCAGGAAAAGACTTAGCACTGACCTTATCTCTGACTCTCAATTGTCACTTTTCATTCTTGGGCCGTTAGTCTTGGCAACATCATCGGAAATCTTCTCTAAACTTTAATCACAACATTTCTGTAACAGCTCAACAAACTCTGCAGTGGTACTCCAAGCACAGCCTCAACTCCACGTGTTGTCGCAACGCCTGTACTGTATATCCAGACTGATAACGGCCGGTGAGAAAAACTCTTTAAACCAGTCCTCTACTCATAGGGCCCTGTGCTCCATTACACTACCTACCCCCCTACCACTCATAAATCAAGTCCTACGTTGGTTTCATTTCCAAAACTTTCAAAATGTATTTTGGTAAAATTTGAATATCTGTGTTTGCAATCGCAAATACTAGGACAATGGGATGAAACACCATAACACCGGACAACATGTTATGTGTCCTTACTTTGGGCTGCGGGACAATTCCCGTCCTATGAGCTCTGATCAGTCTCTATCCTGATTCTGACTGTAAGAAAACAAATCCTAATAAAGATCAGTTCACACTGTCATGACATCTACTTACACCCTGCGCAGTATCATCCCTCTACCTGATCCCTGACACGGGAATGTTCCAAATACAGGTTAATTTTAAGTAGGACAGAAACAATTGAAACACCGAATTTAAAACGTGCAAAATAACATGAATTCTCTGTTCTTTCACCAGAGAACAGAGAACCATACAGCACATAACCATCCATTTGGGGATATTAGGTAAGTGTATGTAAATCAATGCAGCTTGCAACACTCAGAGGAGTCAATGACATGCTGCTGCAGTTCATAGTAATTCTATGTTTCTTCAATTGCAACAGCACGAAACACTTGGGGAATTATGACGTAACACCGCCAAGCAAGGATTCATCAGAACTGACTGAAAGCTACTTCAGAAGATGCAAGACCTTGAAATGAGCAAATACTGTGAAGGATTCTCAGTGGCTTTGAAGAGCCATGCTGCTAACAACAGACCACCAGACCAGGAGTGATAGCGGCTGGGTCTGACAGAGGCATAACTGGCACTTCTAGGCATATTCAGTCTGATTCCAAAAATATTCCCTATCTTTATTTGTGACGTCTAAAGGACCAGTTTTTGAGTAAATGAGACTCACCAAACTTTCTCCTGACTGAATCACTGGAATCTCTGAGTCAGAAGGCTTTAACTCCAGTTGGTGCTCTCAGACCTCGGGCTGGGTCACTTTTTGTTGTTGTTGTTATAACATCGTCTTCAGTAGTGGCCTACTTCCATTTGTGAGTTGTTCTTCCAATAAATATCTCACCGCAGGTCTAAATTTAACCGGATAGATAATGAAGCACGTTAACAATACAAAGGAGAACAAAACATTTCTGCTCAATGTCCCTGAAGACATAGACTCACCGAAATTTAAACGTCGAAGACGAATATAATGATCTCAGTCACCAAAGCAGTAATTAACCCTCACACGTCACAAAAGCTGATATGGGATACAGAGGAGTCATCATGTGGACCTAAGATATAGGATAGAGGTCATTCGATACATCTGATCTGCTCTACCATTCAATAACTGTTGATGATCCCCGCCCACACGCTCTGTTTCATTCTGCTTTCCTCCCATAACACTCAAGCTGCTTAGCTGTCATGACTGTATCGAACTTTGCCATAACTGTACCCAAATACACTCTCCACCACATGTATGATAACAAATTCCACGGATCAACCAAGCTTTGGCTGAGGAAAAAACAATCAGTTTTAAAGGAATGCTTATTTATTCTCTGTCATTCTCTAGGACAGATGGAAACACCCTCTTCACGTTTACAGCATCTAGGCTTCTCAGCATTCTCGAGGTTATCTGCAGATGCTGTAAGTTCAAACAACAACACACACAAAATGCTGGTGGAACACAGCAGGCCAGGCAGCATCTATAGGGAGAAGCGCTGTCGACATTTCGGGCCGAGACCCTTTGTCAGGGTCAGGGTCCTGATGAAGGATCTCGGCCCGAAACGTCGACAGCTCTTCTCCCTATAGATGCTGCCTGGCCTGCTGTGTTCCACCAGCATTTTGTGTGTGTTGTTGTTCTCAGCATTCTGTAGGTTTGAAACATTCTAGAGCAAGGAATGACTCCGCGTTTGGCCGATTTCAGCGCGCGGCCAAATTGAAAGTCTTGATGTTGGTGTGGGAGGTGAAGGACTGCCCGGTTCAGCTCATTGCTCTGCGAGGTTTACGCATCTCAGCGGTGAACCGAAGCAGCTGCTCTGATGACCGGCGTCTTGGCACACTTTCGTGAACATCGCTTTGGAATGCAATTTGCTTATTTTTATTGTATGCACAATTTGTGCCCTACACACTGGATGTTTGACAGTCATCCTTTTTAATGGCTTCTATGAGTGTCTTTGTTTTGTGACTTCCTGTAAAATGACCAATCTCAAGGCTATATATAGGATATACATTTTTTAAATAAATATACTTTGAACTTAGATAAGTACTGAATGCATTCCGGAAAAATGTTCTGTTTTCTTTAATGTTCTACTGCTTAAAAAAAAGAGAACAAAACGAGATTTTGGGCACTTTCTATTTCTAGGAGATTGAATCCACTGCAGGGTGAATCTAAAAAAATGAAAGTGGATTTACTAAAAATCGTCCAGCCGGTAATGAACAGGTATTGGAGAGTTGTATATTACTCGATTTGGGATAACGAACTTTTGTCAGAATGACTTCAAGCATTTTCAGTTTTTACTGCAGATCTCCAGCATCTCGAGTTTCTGCTGATTTCCACTGCCTGACAGACACGTGACGGTGAGGGGGAATTTCCAAACACGGTTTGAACGCTGAACCCCCGTGTCCAATCCTATTCTTGCAAACACGGATCGACCCATACAATCAGAGTTTCTCTCTCTGTGAGGGTTGGAACGGGAACTCATTCTCTCCTCAGATTAGCAATCATTGCCTGCAAGGAAATCTCGGAAACAAACACCTCTCGGAACAAATGCAGCACTCGTTCAACACATCATAAACCTGAGAGGCCTGATCACTGGGTTCACATTATTTGGGTTGAAAACTGTGATATCACAGGACACAACCGCATAGGAACACAGCTGAATCTGTCCCATACCCACCCCAAAATCCTTACACATCATCCCCAAGTCTCATACTGAGTGGTGCAGTCATTAATTTGCCCCAACCAATGTCCAGCCACCAGAGGCTTCTGCTTCATTGCGGAAGGAGGAATATCGAGCCCAATCTGTACAAGTTCATGCATGAGCCAAATCCCAGTCTCTGATAGCTCTATATTCCCGAAGTCCCCATCCCAGCGTTATGGACAACTCTTCCTGAAATCATTGCTGCCACTAACATGCTGCAGTGTCTCGGCTATTCAGACTTCAAAAACTAAAACCCCGACATCATCCTGCGGCAGGACGGCAACCAGATGATTGTATGACTGGAACAGAGATCGGACTGGGTAACTTGATTTTGAGTCACCTATCACACCGTATTTAGCAGCAACACTGAACACATTTTGTTAAATGACATATTACCCGACACAATTGACCATCACATTTCGAGCAAGATATAAGTAATAACACCAGCACTTGGAAGTCACTGAACATCCTGACTGGGAAACATACCGCCGGTACTTCGTTGTCGCTCGGTCAAAATCATTGAATTCCCTTCCTAACAGCACCGTGATCGTATCTGCACCTCAGGGAGTACAGGTATTCTGGAACACAAAAATACAACTGCAGATGCTGTGGATCAAATACGCACACAACGCTGGAAGAACTCAGCAGGACAGGCAGCATCCGTGAGAAAAAAGTAGCCAACGTTTCAGGCCGAGACCCTTCATCAGGAGCTGGGGGGGGCGGGGAGAGCGGGCCGAAGCCCAGTAATAGAGATAGGGGAGGGGGAGGGGCTAGAGGCGCCAGGTGGAAAACCAATCAGAGAAAAGATAAAGGGGGAAGGGGGAGGGGATAAGCACGAAAGAACTGTAGAGATAAAGAAGCAGAAATTTGAAAGGGGAGAGAGGCAGAGAGGGACCTGGGATAGGGGGAGTGGGAGGGGGAGGGAATTACCGGAAATTGGAGATTACAATGTTCATACCACCAGGCTGGAGGCTACCCAGACGGTAGATGAGGTGTTGCTCCTCCAACCTGAGTTTGGCCTCATCATGGCAGTAGAGGAGGTCATGTACGGACATATCTGGATGGGAATGAGAGGCAGAGTTGAAGTGAGTGGCAACCGGGAGGTCCTGTCTATTGTGACTGACGAGGCAGCTCATCGCCACTTTCTCCAGGGTAACTAGGGATGGGTAATAAATGTTGGCCGAACAGGTGACGCCCACATACTGTAAATGAATAAATAAAAACAATGTTTTTAATATAACATTGAAATTAAAGCGCTGGAAGCTCAGTACATCAGATTGGATCGGTGGAAACGCCAGAAGACTCAGGATCGGAACCAGGACTGCCTAATCTGCTGAAAGTTTAATTGCGAAATTTGTCCCAGGAATCACCTTTGCTCTTACCTATAATGGGAGAGCTACTGTGCCCCAGGGTTCTTAAAGATGTAGTTCAAGAGATTTGGGGGCACCTTAGGGTGTGTGTGTGTGTGTGTGTGTGTGTGTGTGTGTGTGTGTGTGTGTGTGTGTGTGTGTGTGTGTGTGTGTGTTTGTAAAATGCATTTATGAATATTTAGAATGGAAATTGAATAAAAGTCATATGTTTTGATATTAATTATTAATTGAAGGATATGATAAAACACAGCAGAACAAAGAAAACATTTCAGTTTTCGTAAACTTTTTTCTAGCTGAGTTCAATTCCATATGCGCTGCAACAAAGGCTCTGTGTGCGTGAAAATTTTATTTACAATGCAGTTGCATATAAGCGACAACCTGTTATTGGAAACAGAGAAATCGGCAATAATCAGGCCCAGATCTCGTCCGTGTTTATATTCGAGATGGGTGAGTGGTTGTCTAAGTGGGAAATGCACTAGATGGCCTCTTTATTAGGTACAACTGTACAGCAGTTCATGAATGAGAATCTATTAACCATGTGGCTGCAACACATACAGATATGTCAATAGCGTTTATTTGTTGTTCAGGCCGAAGATCCGAATAGGGAATCAAGGTGATGCAAGTGACGTTGACCATGGAATGATTGCTGCTGCCAGACGGGGTGCGATGAGTATGATGGAAGACGAACAACTCCTTGTATTTTCACGCAGAAATCCCTGGGTTTACAGAGAATGGTGCGGAAGCAAACCTAAGGAGAATCCAGTGAGCGGCAGCTCTTAAGGCCTCGTTAGTGTGAGAGCTCAGTGTGACTGGCCAAACTGATTAAATCTGACAAGATGGCCGCAGGAACTCAAATAACCACGCGCTCCAACAGCGGCGTGCAGAAAAGCGTCATTGAACGCCGAACATTGGATTTGGACGGGGTACAGCCGCAGTAAACCCCGAACATACACTCAGAGCCACATCATTAGGTACAGTAGTTGCATAAAAAGCGGCTAATGAGTGTAGAATTCCATACTTTTATCAACTGCCAGTGCGATTTATTACAGGAGTTTTTATCTTAAATAACACTGCCAGATATACAGCGTCTTTGCTAAAAAAAAAAATACACAACCAAAATAAAACACACATATTCATTGATCCACGCAATCCTAAGGACAATACTGAACAGGTAGAAACAGAAGGAATACTGCCTGGACAAGTCAGTGAAATAAAACAACAGAACATTTCCCCGTATAGCCTCTGTTCTTACCTGGTGCTAGAACCCAATTTTCAGTGAATCCGAGTATCTGAATTTTATGTCCCCAACAGTAATTGAACACACCCTGAGCAATGTTCAGTTGATAACACGCTCATAAACCTGAACTTCACCCTATTCAGCATGTAACACCACACCCTGTTCCATAACGCTTGTGTTCGAACACACAACAATTCCTTTTTCTTGAATATGTCTTTCTATCATGTAATCTGAAACAGAATTAATGTGCCAGTGCTGATGGCAATGTATCTCTAGACATTTTCATCCGCACCAGAGAGGAATCACAACCCGCATCCTGGTCTGCTTCGTTTGGTGTTGTCGCTTTGATTTATGGTTCACATTGGGACCAGTTTATTGTCAGATTATAAATTTCAGGAACTGCTCAGGGCAAAGATTGCTGTGGGTGTTATAGCATAGAGACAGCAGAAGGAAGGGAGCCATGCACTCCGATGAAATATTATGCATTTGGGGTATTTTTGGTGTATTACACTGGGCATTCTCTTTCTCCTGATTTAACTGTGCCCCAGTTGTCGGGAACTGACTTCGAGGTCAGTCTGTTTGTAAAGAGTCATTTTTAACGCATGTCGGCAGTTGGATCATACCTGTAATGGACCGATTGGGGAGCAACTGTGCCGAGATAACCACGCGCACCCCTCTCCCAGAGATAACAACTGGTCAAAGTCGACAGCAAGATAAGGGCGCCCTTCTCCTTTGTTTATTGTACACTTACTGGAAACTAGTTAGCACATCACAGCAGCAATATTCTGAAATTATGATCATTTCCCGCTGGGGAATTTGTCTGTTACCACACTTATTCTGCAAATACATCTACCGGTCCTCGTCAGAGAAGGATGGAAAAACACCAAGCATTAAATCCACAGCCTCTCTTTTTTGTCAGAGTGTGCTGCTGGTAGGTTGAATTAATAACAGGACATTCGCCCCCTCAATCCTGTCCCCCCATTCTCTATGGTCACAGCAGGACTGTGATCTCAGTGGCACGTCCCTGCGACCGTCTGGAACGCGTCACTCACTTGCCTGTCAATAGTCTGTGTTCTGCAGAAATAACAACATCGGGGAAAAAAAAAGCTGCTCCTTTTTCCTTTGAGGAGGAGAATTCCAAAGACACACTATTACCACCTCATAACAATAACCTCATCTATCTTCATCTGATTCATTAACAGCAGCAAACATGTTCCCCCAATTCTTGTCTGGACTCCGCGTGATGTTCAATGTCCCCAGCAAAGGCTCAATTCACTTATCTAAAGACCGGCTGATATATATAAAAATCTCCTCTTCTTCATCTAAGTAGCAGCGAATACAAATCAACCTCCTGTATTTATGTATTACCAGAAAATCCAGGCAAATTCACCAATTCATCCAGTACCTGAGGATAAAAACATGTTACCTCTAAGTCTGCTACGTCAACAAACGTGGTCAATGGGTAACAACAGCTGAAGGTACAGGACATGCACGCAGTGGCCACATTATTAGGTACAGGAGGCTGTTAAGAAAGTGCCCACTGAGGGTAGAATCTGTTATTTTTATCTACAGCCAATGGGAATTACTACGATATTGTTAATATAAATATCACTGCCAGATCTATCTCATCTTTCCTAAGAGAATAATAAAGCACACAGATCTGTAAAACCGCACAATTCTAAAGACAACATTGATATGGTAAGAATACCAGAAATACTGCCGTGACAAGTGGGCTTATTGAAACTCCATAACACAGCCCAGTACAGTCCCTGCTCTTACCCGGTGCTAGACTCCTGAGCCTGGTTTCAGGGAATCTGAGCATCTGAATTTTATGTCCCCAACAGTAAGTGAACACACCCTGAGCAATGTTCAGTTGATAACATGCTCATAAACCTGAGCTTCAGTCTATTCAGCAAGTAACGCCGCACCTTGTTCCACAACGCTTGAAGTGAAAAACGCAAAAACTCGTTTCTAACATGTGGTTCGAGCCAAAAGTACGAGTTCAGTGCGCGACCTTTCTCTGGAAAATTTGATCTGCTCCAGGGAGGGAGCACAGCCCGCATCCTGGTTCGGTTCTGCTGGTGTCGTCCCTTTGTTTCACTGTTCTCCTTGTGACCAGTTTATTGTCGGATTATATACCCCAGCTGCAGCTCAGGGCAAACAAAGATCGCTGTGGGTTTATTGCACAGAGACAGCAGAAGGAAGGGCGCTGTCAACTCTTTTAAAACATTATGCATTTAGAGTCATTTATATTTTTTTCCTTTTGAACACTGGACATTCCCTAAGTGTGTCCCGGCTGCCTGGAGCTGACTTGAAGGTCAGTCTGTTTATAAAGAGCCATTTTTAACAGTTGTCTGCAGTCGGCCCATTACAGTAACGGGCCGATTGTGGAACAACTGTGCCGAGATAACCATCTCCCAGAGATAACAACCGGTCAAAGTCAACAGCGAGATAAGAACGCCCTTCCCCTTCAGTTTATTGCTCACTTACTGGAAACACGTTACCATGTCAACGTAGAATCAGATGAAATTGTGATCATATCCCGCTGGCTTATTTGGCAGGCATTGCCCTTATTTTACAAATACATCTACTGTTCCACGTCTGAGATCGATGGAGAAACACCAAAAACTAAATTCACTTTGTCTCTGATCTCTCAGAGTGTGCTGCGGGTATGTTGAATTAGTAACAAGACATTCGGCCCGTCAGTCCTGTTCCGCCATTCTCAGCAGGACATAGCAGGACTGTGATCTCAGTGACACATCCCTGCGACCGTCTGCAACACCTCACTCCCTTGTCTGTCCAGAATCTGTGTTCGGTGGAATTAAACACATTGAAAGAAAGCTCTGCTTCTCTTTTCCTTTGTGGAAGAGAATTTCAAAGAGACACTCGTTCCAGCTCAGAAAAATAACCTCAGCTATCTTCATCTGTTTCAGATCCCCCTACAGTAGCAAAGGTGTTCTCCACATTCCTGTCTAGACTCCGCGTGATATTCAATGTCCCCAGCAAGGGCTCAACTCAATGGATCTAACCACCAGTGGAAACAAATCTCCTCACCTCCTAAATAACAGCGAATGCAACCAACTCCCCGTCTTAGTCGAATGCCAGCGAATACAACGCAGTGGTCAGCGTTGAAGTGGACGGGCAATCGCAGCGGAAGCGCCCCGGACATGCACTCAGCGGTCACATTATTAGGTACAGGGCGTTCATAGTAAAGTGCCCAATGAGTGTAAAATTTGCTAATTTTATCTACAGCCAGTGAGAATTACCACAATATCTGTAAATATAAATATCACTGCCGGACGTACCTCGTCATCCCTATGAAATACAACATATACAGAATAATCGAGCACCCAGATCCGTCAATCCTTAAAAAAGTACTAAACCCACACTACCCCATAACCCTCCATTGTATTGATCTGGTAGAAATATTAGAAATACTGCCGTTACAAGTGGACTTATTAAAACACCATAACACTGCCAAATACAGTCCATGTTCCTACCTGATGCAGAACTCCTGGGTCTGGTTTAAGTGAATCCGAGCATCTGCATTTAATGTCCCTAACAGTAAGTGAACACACCCTGAGCAATGTTCAGTCGATAACACGCTCATAAACCTGAACTTCACCCTATTCAGCATGTAACGCCACACCTTGTTTCAGAACGCTTGTGTTAAACCACACAAAGACTCACCTTACTTCAATGCGTCTTTCTAACTTGTGGTCCGAACCAGAATTACCACTTAATTGCGCGAAATTTTACCACCTCCGGAAAGGAATCATAACCCGCATCCTGGTTCCATTCGGTTGGTGCTATTCACCTTGGGACCAGTTTATTGTCAGATTATAAACTCCTGCGACAGCTCAGGGCAAATATCGTTGTGGGTTTATTGCACAGAGAAAGCAGAAGGAAGGGCGCTCTCCACTCTGATGGAATATTATGCATTTGGAATAATGTTCTCTTTGAACAATGGACATTCCCTTTATCCGGATTTTACTGTGCCCCCTCAGCCTGGACTTGCATTGATTTTAAGTTGGCACTTTTACCAGCCATCTTTAACAGTTGTCCGCAGTTGTAACATTAGGGCAATGGACAAGTGGGGAGCGGCTGTGCCGAGATTACCATCTCCCAGAGATAACCACCGGTCAAAGCCGTCAGCAAGATATGGATGCCCTTCTCCTTCAGTTTATTGTTCACTTACTGGAAACAAATTGCAGGATCACAGCGCCATCATATGAAGTTTAGACCATTTCCTGCGGGTGATTTTGCCTGACATCGCATTTAGTTTACACATACATCAACCGTTTTTCATCAGTGACGGATGGAAACACTCGAAACATTAAATTCACGGGGTCTCTTATTTGGCGAAGGTTGTTGCTGGCATATTGAATTAGTAGCAGGACATTCGACTATTTCTGTTTGAAGAAATAACAAGCAGGTTAGAGAGATGTGAATAAGTTGATGTTGGGTACTTGGATTTTCGAAAGGCCTGTGACAAGTTGCCACACTTGAGGCTGCTTAGCAGGCTACGAGCCCATGGTGTTACAGGAAAGATTCCAGCATTGATGAATCGGTGCCTGATTGGAAGGAGGCCTTATTTTCTTATAGAAATGCAGCTTCCCTGGAGGTGGGTGGAAGAGGCAGTCGGAAGACATGGTTTGTCAGGTCTGAAAACGAGTTGAATTTACCATAACCTTCAGACTGAATCAGAAAATCATTCTGAGGGTATTTGAAATGTCGGAAGCAGGGGAGATGAAGTCGTATGTGTTGAGGGCAGGGGTTATGTCTCCATCAGACCCACAGTGAGATGGTTCAAGTTACAATGTGCAGGGATGAAAGCCCAGTGTTTCGGGCCGGATTTAATCACTGATTCTGACACAGTGAGAGGGTTAGTGTTGCTGTAAGGAAGCATCATTAATGGAAGAAGACAAAGGAACTTTATCAATTGCCAGTTGATACTTTAGCCGAAGTGTCCAAACCTTGACAGAAGCAGATATTCCCAGTGGTGACAAAGGGGTTCAGTCTGGTTTATTTCAGGTTGGAGAGGGGTGTGGAGTTTTGAAATCAATGCCTTGCGGTTCCACCATCGTTAAACTGGCATGTCCGGAGTGGTGGATCACACAGCACGGAAACAGGCCTTTGGCCGGCCATACCTGTCCTGACCATCCACTCACTGTCTACACTGGTCCCATTTATCAGCACTTGGTTCACAGCCGACTGTATCTCGGCAGTTTCAATGCTCATCAGGATTATTCCCTGGATCACGTCTTGAATGACGGAGCAACATGAGGTTCTCACCAGTTCTACCGGAGTTTGCTTGTGGCTAGGCAGGTCACAAGTATATTGGTCAAGGCCCCAGTAATCTCTTCACTTGCCTCTCTCTGTAACTTGGTATATATGCCATCAGGGCCTGGAGATTTAAATGCCTTAATGCACTTTTTGAGACCCAACACTGTCTCCTCCTTTATTTCAGAATGCCCGAGCACACTGGTATTCTCCGCACTGATCTCCCTATCCTCCGTGTCTTTCTCCTTGGTGTAAGCTACTTATTAAGGACCTCACACACATTCTCGAGGGCTCTGTTTGATTCGACCTTCCTGAGCTTTGCATACTTTCCCTTTTCTTGATTGACTAAATTCATCACTTCTCATGATATTTAAGGGTCTCTGACGCTGCCAATCTCGTCATTTCTTCATAATTGAATATACCCGTCCTATACTCCGTGCCGATGGACTTTAAACACCCTCCACATGTCAGATGTGGACTTGCCAGAAACAGTTGTCTCCCAGTAACTCTCAGTAGTTCTTGCTTAGTGAATTCGTAATTTACCCTAATCCAATTCTTTACTCTCCCACAAAGTCTACACTTTCCTTCTCTATTGCTCTCTTAAGGAGTTCTGCTCTAACCATTCACCCACCAAATGGTCGGGTATCTAGTTAGCATAATTACCCAACATCAGTTTCAGTGCAGCTCCTGCTTTTGTCGGGCTATCTACATACTGATTTAAGATGACATCCTAGATAGAAAAAATAGTTGAAGCTAGTGAATCGGGTAGCTTTTAATAATCAAAAGAAGGCAATTAAAAATGAATAAGCAGAGAAAAGGTGAAATATGAAGGCAAGCTAGCTAATAATATAAAATAAGATACCAAAATAAAGTATCATAATGAAGCACAGTAAAGTATCATATTCAATCGTGATTAATATGCATTGAGTCTATCATGGTCCAATCTCCAGCGTTCCCACTAATTAGTATTTTTGCCGCTGCGTGGATCAACCATCGCTCTGAGTCGGAAGTTTTCACACGGCCTGAAAAAAGCACAACATCTTAGATTGTGTGTTTCTGTAAAGCACAGCTATGAATATTTAGAATGGACTGACAAAAAATATATACTTTTGTCTTTATCTTTAATGGAAGGATATAATAAATTATAGTGCAACAAAGAAAAACTCTCAGATTTCATGAACCTTTTGTCCAGCTACATTTTAATCCATCTGCACTGCAACAAAGGCTCCGCAATGAGCATTTTAATTACAGTGCAGCCGCACACCGGCGCAGTTCAGAAGGAACAGTGACAGTTTCTCTCTCCAGATTACCCCAAGCTGCCTGGTCAGCGACAACCTGTTGTTGGAAACAGGAAAATCACAAAAATCAGCACCAAATCTCACCCATATTCAAATTCAGGATAGGTGAGGGCCCGTCTAAATGGTAAATGCACTAAATGGCCGTGTTATTAGGTACAACTGTACAGCCGCTCATCAATGGGAATCTGTTAATCGCGGGGCAGCAACTCAAAGGATAAAACATGCAGATATGTTCAAGGTGTTCAGTTGTTGTTCAGGCGAAACATCCGTATCTGGAATAAATTTGGTCTAATTGACCTTGACCGTGGAATGATATCTGGTGCCAGACAGGGTAGCATGAGCATTACGGAAACTGATCATCTCCTTGGATTTTCATGCACAATCCGCTCGGTTTACAGCGAATGGTGCGAAAACAAAACGAAAGAAAATCCAGTGAGCATCAGTTCTGAGGGTGAAAACGCCTCGTTAATGGGAGAGATCAGGGAGATTGACTAGACTAGACTGATCAAATCCGACAGAAAGTTGACAGTAACTTGAATAACCTTGACCTCCAAAAGCGGGGTGCAGAAAAGCGTCATTGAACGCCGAACATTGGAATTGGATTGGGTACAGCCTTGCACCGCCATTCACTATGAGCATGGCTGATCATCCAAGTCAGAACCCTAATGAACCTAAAATAACCTAAAAAAGAAATAACAAACAACATCACATGCTGTGAGCTTAATTGTGACAAATGTTAATGCTGCAGCCATTTTGTAACGGTGAAACTAAAAACTGTAATGGCTGCTTTCACTAAGAGCATAGATATAGGAGGAGAATTGGGCCATTTGGGCCATTGAGTCATTTTATCGTGACGTTTTTCTTCGGACCCAATCTTCTGCATTTCCCCAAACTTCTGCCTTTCTCCCGATACCTCCACCTTAAGTCTACATACAAACGGCCTCCGCAGCTGCCTGCGGCAAGGAAATCCACAGATTCACCATTCTGATTAAAGAGATTCCGCTTCATCTCCATTCTAAAAAGGCGCCCCTCTTTACTGAAGCTGTGACCTCTGGACTTATACTCTTCCACCAGAGGAAGCACCCTTTCCACATCCGCTCTATCAAGACTTTTCACCATTTGATATGATCAATTAGGGCACCGCTCAGTCTTCTGAATTCCAGTGATTAATTGACCCAGAGTCATCAGACGCTTTTTATCTGACAAGCCGCTGAAGCCTGGAACAATTTTCGTGAATATTCTTTAAACCATCGCCTGTTTGAGCACATCCAATCAAAGATAAACCGATCAGAACTGTTCACAATATTCCAAGTGAGTCCTCACCGGGGCTTTATGAAATTTCAACATTACATTCTTGCTTTTATATTCTAGTCCTCTTGAAATGAATGTTAACATTGCATTTGCCATCCTCACCACTGACCCAATCTGCAAATTAACCTTTATGGAATCCTGTGCAATCTCTCCCAAGTCCCTTTGCACCTCAGTTGTTTGTATTTTCTCTCCATTTAATAGCAAGTAAACCACTTCCTTTCTTCAACCGATGTAAGTGACGAAACCATTCCCGACACTCTATTGCATTTGCCACATTTGCGATTCATCCTAAACTGTCCTAAGTCCTTCTCCAAAAATTATGTGCCCCTTCACCTCTCTTCATATCCTCTGCAATCATTGCAACTACCATCAATTTCATCATCTAAATCATTGACATACAAGGTAAAAAGAATCGATCCCGTCACAGACCTCTGTGGAACCCGCGAGTCACAGGCAGCCGAACAGTAATGGCTCGCTTTATTCCCACTCCTTGTCTCCTACCTACCAACGTCTGCTCTACAAATGCTGGAATCTTTCCTGCCACACCCTGAGCTCCTTCACCAACTACTGCTCTATACATGATGGAGTATTTCCTGTCACACCCTGGGCTCCATCACCAACTACTGCTCTATACATGCTGGAGTATTTCCTGTCACACCCTGGGCTCGCAGCTTGTAACTCTTACCTCACCAGGTGTTGCATTCAACTAAACCTCTACTAGTTCTAGCTAACAAAAAGAAAACGATTCCTGGAAAACTCACAATGATGTCAAGTATTAAAGGAAACTTTACTGATGTACTGTACATCATTGAGGTGTGTACACACGGGCTGGAGAGAGGTTGCACAAGATGTGAGTGAATGAGGAGATGGAGACATGTGGGTGAGGGATCGAGGACAGTCACTGGTGGTTATTCAGCAAGACACGGGCACTGAATAAAACGTTAGAAAAAGATTCTAAAATGACAAGCCTGGATCAAACAACAATGACTTTGGCTTAGGCACATTGCCCCTCCCCAAACCTTATCAAAGCGCCAAAGAAAGAATCCCATCCGGATACAAAACGCCTTCATAAGTCTACCGCTCTACCCCTGACTGCAAGGAACTGCAGGAAACTGTGGGTACAGCTGAGGACATGACAGAAACCAAACTCCCCTCCCTGGACTGTGACTGCAAGCAGCATCAAAGATCCTCATAACCCTCGATATTCTCTCTTCTCAGCAGGGTCGGATATTTAAAATAACATTGAAAACACATAGCACTAGGCTCCAGGAAACCGTCCAGACTGCCGTTGTAAGCACATTGAATGTTCCCCGGTGATAAGTTGGACTCTTGATCTCACAGTCTAACTCGATGTACACGGTAGTCTTCTGAGAAGCCCAGATAATTGGAAAAGGCTTATATCTTGCATTTATTGGTGTTATAAGACCGGAAACATTGGCTGCGCTTCGGCAAGTCGGAACAGTGGCATGGATTCAACAAAAATAAACACAACGATGGCCACCCAGAACGAGAGGCCGTGAGAGATCTGGATCTCACTGCCTTGTCTGAACGGGTGAAAGGTGGATCTACTCAGACAGACGGAGCACTGTCCCGAAGGTGCGATTACTCGGTTTAACCTTCTCTGTCTGCAAGAACACAACAGGTGGAAGGGCCACTTCCCGCGCCCTGGAATGATGTAAAACAATTGTAGACACCGGCTATCGATCCAGGTGAAGGTTTGACCGATGCGGGGCCGGGTGACGAAGGTAAAGTTCCCGGGATAAACCTCAATGGATGAGTGCGGTCTCGGTATCATCACCCCATCTCGCTCCCAGGACCAGGGCAAGAGGGGCTGAGCGGCGGCTCATCTCAGTCGGTATGTTGTGAAGGTCCCACAACTCAGACCGACCCCGGCAGGTTCTGTCCAGCAAGCGCAGAGAGGCCGCCGGATCGGGGAAGTTAACTGGGTGCTTTACCTTACATCAGACGTCCACACTCGGGACCAGCCTCAGTACTCACCGATGAGAACTTGTTTTCACGCCCGGACAGTGAACGCTCCCCCGGATTCTCGACTCTGGGGGTGATGGTCGTCTCCTAATCCGGATCCTACAGACGATCCGCCGCCGCCACCGACCCGCTTCAACATAGAACTGAAGGAAAGTCAGGACTGTAATTTATGTCATCAGAGCTGGGGGCGGAGCCTCGGAAACAAGGCCGATCTGCGGTAAAATGGGAGCGGGGAAAGGTTCACGTGACTTACACATACATGTACGTCCATGAAACCTTTGCAATTTTCGCCGTCAGCTTAGAATCTGACAACAAAACCTCCTTAAGAATATGCGAATATATCACAGATCTTGTAGCTCTGTTTAGACTGTGACGAGATCTGAAGGATTATTCTAAAGTGGACTGTTCTTTTAAACGAGAACAGCTTGTGTGCTAATTCAACAGCAGGGTGACAGAAAGTCTGTGAGTTGCCTTGGAAACTGAAAGGCGGAGCTATATGATGGACAGCTCGTGTTCAGCACTTGGAGATATGTACAAGGTCAGTTGACTTTTTAATCAGACACACACCGGAGACACACAAGACACACCACAGGAGACACACGACTCCTGAGGCAAGGAGGACACTGGTGAGCTTTGTGTGCCCACGACAAGGGTGAGGTTTTTGCTCACAGTGTGGACAGAGGGATAACCAGTGGAAAGCTATCGGTGTGTTTAACCCTGGTCTGGGTTTGATAACTTCATCACAGAAGACGGAATCCCCTTTTCTGTGGTCAGAAGTTGTTGACTTTTAAATAAGTTTCGGAAACAGGAGGACGGCGTAGAGGATCGGCATCGGCATTGGAGACAAACCAACACTCTAACTCTCTCTCTCCAACTCTACTCAAACCAAATTCCAGAACTGAACTGATGACTTACCATCCCACCGTGAGACTGTATCAACCAATCACCTGAGCTGGGGAACTTTATTTGCTCACCTATATATGTGCATAAACTCTGCCATCCTGTTTACTTTATCTCGTTTTATATTACTTTATTCACGTAGTTACTAATAAAATAGAGTTTATAACGGCAGACTCAGACTCCGTGTGTGCCCATTTCTGCTGGCTCTTTAACCCGTTCGGGGGTACGTAACAGGCGCTCAAAACCAAAGGGAGCATTCCAAGTTCCGGCTCATCGACCTCTTCAATACCGGCTGCCTCCCGTCTGAGGTGTCTGACTTTGTCTGACTCGGTGGAGAAGGAATCCAGTCTTTTCAGACAGATGGATTTGGTTCAATGAATAAAGGGTTAACGTAGGTGCGAGTGGAAATTGAGGATTCTCACGTATTTGTGTTGGACGGTGTTCTGAAAGTTGGTGATGTGAATCTTACTGGAAATATGGAGAAAGGGGCTGTTTCTGGATTTTTGAATAAAAATTTTGGCAGGTTTTAGACCGGTTTCTCGACCTTTGACCCTGCTTGCAGGACTTGCTTGGCCTGTAAAAGTATGTGAATCTCTGTTGAATTTTGTTTCCGCAGGAAGAAGTAAACAACTTCAAGGTTATGGAGTTGTTTTTCACGATTGTAATGAGGAGAGAAAGGATTGTTTTGGTTTTGACAGACCACCTGACTGGGTAACTATGGAGACGAGTCGAGCTAAAAGTCGAAAGAACAGAATGGATGGGCTGTTTGGGAATTTTTATAACGTATACACGGTCTTCGTAAACTTAGTAATGGTACTGGGTTTGGTAAATATTAAGTTGGCACCTATCCAGGGTGAAGTTTATTCAACAATACAGCTAATAAGCGAGCTTGTGTCTGACGACCCACGCACAGATACTGATGTGAATCTCACATGCGCAGTAGCCCGAATCATGTCTAAAAAAGCTGCTGATGCCGTTAGCATGGACAGGGGTTTAATTTATGAGAATTTGTCAGAGACTTTTCTGCCTTCCCTGTTGCATGAGGATGTGGGTAATAAGGATGGTAGGAAAGGTTTGTCCTTGTCCAGGTATGAATTTATAGCGGAACAAAGTCGAGATTCTGAAATTGCTGCGTTAAAGGAGACAGCTCTCACCGAAGATGAGGCTCAGAGAGAGTCAGCAGGATATTATCTGAAGGATGGAGTGTTACTGAGGAAGTGGAGATCACCTACTGTGCCTGCAAGTGAGAATTGGGCCATTGAACATCAATTTGTGGTCCCAAAAGGTTACAGGGCTGAGATTTTAAACATGGCTCATAGTATGCCTTTAGGTGGACACATCGGAGTGAGAAAGACAGTAAACAGGGTTATGAAGGAATTCTACTGGTCTAATTTAAGGAAGGATGTTGTGAACTTTTGCAGGACTTGCCATAGCTGACAGGTTGCGGGAAAACCTAATCAGGTGATCCCAGCGTCACCACTTAGACCAATACCTGCTTTTGGTGAAACTTTTTCTGGGATCATAGTGGATTGTGTTGGCCCATTGCCAAGGACTGTCTCTGGTTATGAGTATTTGTTAACCATCATGTGTGCGATATCTAGGTTCCATGAAGCGGTACCTCTCAGGAACCTCAAGGCCAAGACTGTGGTAAAAGCACTTATCAAATTTCACACACTGGAATGTCTACCTAAAGAAATCCAATCTGGAGTAACATACTTCGAAAACATTCCAGTGGATAGTTAACGAATTGAGAATTAATCACATTGTGTCACCTTTGACCCTACTCAGAGAGCAATGGTCAGATCAGAATGTGAGTAGGTGTGTGCTCAGTTTCGATTCCGAATTGAGAGACAGACTTAGCAAGGCTTGTGACCTTGTGAAACAGAATTTACAGCACTCTCAGATAAACATGAAGCAGGGGTATGACAGAAGAGCGAGGGAACAGAGATATCGTGCTGGAGAACGGGTACTGATGCTGTTCCCCATCCTTACCAACCCCTTCAAGCGAGATTTAGTGGACCATATGAAATAATTAAGAAAATTGATTCTATAAATTATGTTATTAGGACTCCTGACCGGTGAAAGGCTACCCAGCTCGTCCACGTAAATATGATCAATCGTTATCATGACCCCGAACCTGCACCTGTGAGTACGGTCGGTGTGTTTAACCCCGGTCTGGAGTTGATAACTCCACCACAGAAGATGGCATCCCCTTTTCTGTGGTCACAAGCTGGTGATTTTAAATAAGTTTCGGAAGCAAGGAGGACGACGTGGAGGATCGGCATCGGCATTGGAAGATAAACCAACTCTCTCTCTCTCTCTCTCTCCAGCTCTACTCAAACCAAATTCCAGAACTGAACTGATTACTTACCATCCAACCGTCAGACTGTATCACCCAGTCACCTGAGCTGGGGAAGCTTGGGCAAACACACACACACACACACACACACACACACATACACACACACACACACACACACACACACACACACACACACACACACACACACACACACCACACACACACACACACACACACCACACACACACACACACACACACCACACACACACACACACACACACACACTCACTCACTCACTCACTCACTCACTCACTCACTCATATATATATAGATAGATAGATAGGTATACGCACATATATAATCTGCTAACCTATTTACTTTATCGCGTTCTATATTACTTTATTCACGTAGTTACTAATTAAATAGAGTTTATAACGGAAGACTCAGACTCCAGATGGTTCTGCTGGTTCTTTTTTAACCCTGCCGGGTGATTGACTGGGTGAAGGAGGAGGTTAAACGCCAGAGTGGAAACACAGAGAGTGAAGCCGGTAAAAGGAGCTTCCTGAAAACATTGCACTATCTGTTTGAGTCTCAGAATCGTGGACTGGCTCAGGCCGCACTGGGATCTGTGGAAACACCTCCATTCAGTGGAATCACACTGACCCCGATTGACTGCGCGGTCCTGTCTCATGTCATCGGACTCTGTGATAGAATATAACACCTCGACCTGGGAAACTGCCTCATTCAGTGTGAAGGAATCCAGCGGCTGGGACCCGGGCTGCACAAGTGCCAGGAGTTGAGGTAACTTGATTTGCCTCTTCCTTTGAACTGTGAAACCGTTCCATTGTGTTGCTTCAATGTAAGGAATTTCGGTAAAACTGTAGAAAATCAGATTAAGAAGAATTGTGACAAATGCCCAGGGGATTGGTCAGTAAATCCCCAAGGCGAGAGGGTTCTGTGGTTCTTTGAGAAGGGATGTTGGAGACTTCATCAGATCAGTGAACAACGGCCATTGGTTTAATGGTAGTAAATCACAGGAATGGCCGTGCTACTCACTGCCTGTGACAAGTCCATTGACAATGTTCCTTCTCACTGTTACTGACACCCGGACCAAGACTGACTGCAGCAGGTGGGTCAGAGCATCACACCCCCTTCCGGTGAGGGACAAGAGACCGTCAGCAGACTGTCCCAGTGAGAAGGAAAGAAATACCATTGTGAGATTGTCCTCCCTGCCCTTCCCCGTGTGTGACTATCACCATCAGCCCACCTGTGTGACTTTGCTCACTCCCAGATACCCAGAATCCATGGGCGCATCTCCTCTCCCGATTGTGGGCCTTAGGTCACACCCACCCCTCCCGAAAATCTGTTTCTGCGTCATCTCGTCTGTTGGATTATCTTTTGCCATCGGTACACTGCAGTGGGACCGTTCTTCCCCATCCCGCTTCTTCCTGCGGGATCTCTTTTCCCCATCCCCTTGCTCCTCTGTGGTCTCTCTTCCACTTCCCCCTTCCTCCTTTGGGATCTCTCTTCCCCATCCCCCTTCTTGCTTTGGGATACCTCTTCCCCATCTCCCTTCCTCCGCTTGGATCTCTCTTCCCCATCTCCCTTCCTCATGTGGAATATCTTGTCAGCATTCCCATCCCAAGTTCTTGTTCTATCTTCCCCTATCTTTTCCTCAGATGGAGTCTTTTCCACCTCATCCCATCGACCGTTCCACATTCATAAATCTTCCTCACCGTGGGCCTGCCCCTTTGAAACTTTCACATCAGGAACACTTTTGTATCCATCGGGGAATGAGACAGAACATGAGGAGTTTACAAAATCACATTTGCCGACTAAATTGCTGCATTCGGTGAATAACCTGGCCCCTGACAGTGAGGGACATTGACAGTGATGGGAACTCCTATTATTGAATTATTGAAGTGTTTAACATCTTGAACTATCCGAGTGAGAGAAATTCCCTCCGACGAACGGTTTGAATCACTTTGTTCTTCAATTTGTCTGTTTGTGTTTAGATTTGGGAAGAAAGGACTGGAAGATTCAGGAGTGAAACTAGTGTTTGCGGCTCTTAGGAACCCGGAGTGTAAAATACAGAAACTGGGTTAAGTACCAGGCTGAGGGAGATTGTGTTTACGGTGACCTTCAGTTCCATAGTAACAAGCTGAAAACACTGCGACGGCCTCTGAGAAGATCTTAGATAGTCTGTTCATTAATCAGTTGAATAATTGACTTGAGCGGATATTTCGCTGCGCTGATGAACTGCTCTCTGAACTTGGACAGAGATACTCCATAAATAAACGTGTTTGTGCAGCAACTTAATATCACCAGCATGATTCCAGAGTGTTGAAATATGTATTCCGAATCGTTGTAATTATTCTGATCCAATCCGGCGATGGTGTAATAAAAGAATTCGGCAACAGTCACTGACCACAGGATGATGAAGCTCCCGGAGATGGTGAGAAGTAAGATCACAGACCTCCTTCTGCTCTCCATCTCCGGGTCACTGCAGTTCTCCGCCTTGCTCTGACCCCTCAGCCCCTTACGGACGCGACTCGTCACTAAAATATGTCTGACTGTCAGAGCGTTGAACAGTAGTATTAACACGAACGGGAGTAATGGCGTTAGAACTGTGACAAACCAGTCATATCCCACCCACCCGGGATCCGTATAGTAGCCCGCCTTTATGAGACAGTCCCAGGGTATATTGTCAATCACTTTCACAGAGTGATATATGAAGAATTCGGGCACATTTTTAACACAGATCAGAACGCCGGTTGTTGTCAGAACCACAGCCGCAGTTTTCCCGGTGCAATACTTCGCTTTCCGCTTCTGACAACAGATGGCGACAAACCGATCAAATGTAAACATGACGGTGAACCAGACAGAACAGTCAGTAGCTGTCTCTCCCAGGGCACCGATCACACTGCATACGGGGGTGATGTCCAGGAAAGTCTCGGGGAAGTAATAATAACTGATCCGCCAAAATATGACATCAAAGATGATGGTAAGTAGATCGCCCGTTGCCATGGCCACCAGGTAGCGCGTAGTGCAGATGGAGAGGCCGCACTTTCCCCGGGACAGGATCACAATCGCCACTAAATTCACTGGGGGAACAGCAAACAGAATGAGTGAATTACTGTCTCACCGATCAGTGGGTCTCAGGGCAGAGACAAGCTGGAAATTGAGAACCAACAAACTGTGCAGAAAACTCATATCTGGGGGTTTAAAAGGAATAATGTGGGAATCTCAGATACCTCTCACGAATGCAAGCGGGATGAACGGAGAAAGTACTCGATACTGGAAAAGGAACAGGGTTTGGAAAGGAGGCGTTATCAGCGGATCGCCGAGAGCGCTTGAGAGAAATCAATATAAATCTCCCCCCGTCAGGTTTTGGACTGATGTGTAAAACCTGGGTACCTCGGCAAATTTCTCAGCGATGCTGATTACCGCGTTCCTGTCATCTATGTCCTGGCACTGTCACTGTGCAGCGAAGTTCCGCTCCCTTCACCATCTACAAAGTTCAAAGCAAATTCATTTCTACCGTTCCAATGCCTGCGTCTCCTTCTTGACGCCCCGTTTATCACCCGCACACAGCACCCCCCCACCTCCGCTTGGATGGGTTCTTTTAAATTCCGTAACTACCCTTGGCCGGGGTTCCTTCACCCGCTCTCAACGAATCCGATCAGAAAGTTTCAATTTTCGTTTTTGGGGTTTATGCTTGACCCGCTGAACTATAAAGTATTTTGCACGCTCGTACTTATATCATCAAAGACAGTGTCGGTACTCCTAAAGGTCTACCTCTTTTGGGGCCTCTCCGAATTACTTCAACATTATTATAAATATTTCAAAGCATATTGTACAAGAACGGAGTATCGCGTGCACCTTACCCCATCTGACCTCTAACGGACACCACTGAGCTTGCTCTTAACTCCCGCTTTACCTCACGCATAACAGGGCGTGGTAATAAACCCTGGTACAAAACACGCACACAGGCCCGTACTTGACTTATATTCGGAGTGTGACTTACAAATGCAATCGACCTCTCTCCCCGAATCTCAAAGTCCATTCGCTTCCCGCGCTCCCTTCAAATTTGCAGGTATTTCTTTAATCAGAGCAGAATACCTTGAATTTTGAATTTAAAGCACGTTGCTCTAATGAAACGGTATAAAACCAATTTGCCGTAAAGGTGTCGAGCGCGCTGGATTATCGGGGTTCACTTGACAGCGGCTTTGCATTGATAAATCACAACTGCCTGCTATGAATCTACAAAATGAATCCATCTACCCGATCTTCCTCTCTACGGCCGCTTCAGCTGCCGGTTTACTTCCTGCAGAAGCCATCAATTAAAAAGCAAGGGAACTTCTGAACGAACGCAGAGATTGGTCGCAATGTCTGCACCGCACTCTCTGATACTCCGACGTCACAGCGCTGTCGGTCACTGAACGAGTCCACGGACCGCGCACAGAAAACTTAAAATGTTAATTTGCTTGTGTTCTTACCAGGAACACCGATCACGGCAATGACCAAGTACCATATCTTCCTCACTCGGTAATAGGTTTCACGCATGCTGTGTGAGATTCACCCTGTCTTCCAGCTGTCCGCGATCTCGCTGGAGAAACTCTGAGCTGACGAATCTCCACGCTCATTCATTAATACTCGCTCCATCACACGGACTATTTAATATCACACAAGGCTGACGTGTTTTGCAAAAGCTTCGGTGAAAATAAACAGGATGTCATTCAAGTAAACTCCCAATTGTGATAAGGTATGAATAACTTGACACGAAATTGCAAAATCTCAAAGATGAAGAAATGATGATTGGAGAAGACAGTGAATGTTGTTGTGAAACAATCTCAGGCTCATCTCTCGGTTTCATGATTGTTATTGTTGATCTTGTACATTCCGAGCATCATGACTTTGTCACCATAGACCAATGTTATACTGTCAATGGGCTGTTCTGTTTCACTTTGGGAATTGTCTCGGTTGTAGATCTTGCAACAGGTATATAACATAACGAAAATCATGTTTGTACGTTCCTGCAACAAAGTGAAGAACCTTAAACTTATATCATATTCAGGCTCTTGGAGATATTGAATGCACGTAAACGTTTAATCAGATTTATTGCTACACGCACAAAATGCTGGAGGAACTCAAAAGGTTAGGCAGCATCTTTGGAAATGATTAATTTGTCGACATTTCAGGCCAAGACGGTTCTTCAAATTAATTAACACTTCATTGCTCCTCACCTGCATCAACAGAAGCGAGATTTCCCAGTGGCAAACCATTTTCTTTCCGATCCCCGTTCACGGTCCGATATGTCGACCCGTGGCTTCCTCTCGTGCCACAGTGAGGCTACTCTCAGGCCGGATGTGCTACCCCTCGAATTCCGTCCAGGTAGCCTGCAAACCCAGGGCAAGAACATCGATTTCCCTTAAGTTCCGGTATTTTCCCCTCCTTCCTTTCCCCACTTCGGCCTCTTATCTCTCCGCCTGATCTGCCTATCGCCTTCCCATGGCGCCCCTCTTCCTTCCCTTTTCCTTGGATCCACTCTCCTCTCCTATCAGCTTCCTTATTCTGCAGCCCTTTGCTTTGTTCACCTATCATCACCCAGACTGTTATTTCGCCAACCTGGCAACACCCATTCCCTTCTAGCTTATCCTTCCTCTCCCCGAGGTTCTTATTCTGCCATCTTCCTCCTTCCTTTCTACCCCCTGATGAAGGGTCTTGGCCCGAAACGTCGTCTGTTTGTTCATTTCCATAGATGCTGACTGACCTGCGGAGATCTACCAGACTGCGTTGTGTCTGTGAATACAATTGATATACATGCAGTCGTTCGTGTAGTAAACCAGCAGCCACCAATGTTCTCACAGGTATGAAGCAAAGTAATTCAACCATGAACTACACATGACCCTCGAATTTGTGTATATGTTTAAACCGACATAGCATCTGCATTCATTACATTTGTAACAACAATTGTTTGGCAGATGCGCTAAATTGCTAGTGTTGTAGACAATGGTATTTGCCTATTTGACACTTCCATTGTAAACACAACACAAAACTGTTTATTCTGTTTTTATGTTCCTAATATGCCACCTCCGTTTACTAATGTATTGAATGGTCCGAACAGAATGCCTCTTGAGAAGAGCCCTTCACTCTCTCTAGATACTCGATGCAATAAATATCTAATGTGTCGTCGGTTGTGGGATTAAATTAGTCATTTTGTCAGCTGATCTGCGAAGGGCAGACAGGGGTCAACATTGAGGTACGATGTTAACTTCCATGTGTGAGTATGGCTGGGATATTCACAAAGAGTGACGGGGTTCTCGGGAGTGCTGATGTGGACACGAAGAAAGAAATTGAAGTCCAAACATAATAAAGGTATGGAAGCAGAATGACAATGGGGCATCCAAT
Organism: Hypanus sabinus; assembly: GCF_030144855.1. Taxonomy (NCBI): domain Eukaryota; kingdom Metazoa; phylum Chordata; class Chondrichthyes; order Myliobatiformes; family Dasyatidae; genus Hypanus; species Hypanus sabinus. The sequence continues at coordinate 51,361 of NW_026781317.1, forward strand.
ACGTTCTGAACAGATGCCGTCACCGACGGGAAAAGTCATGGTGCAGTAATATATAATAGTAGTCTGATTTTCTGCTCCCCGTGAGTGATGGACGTGATTGCTGTGGAGCCCTGCACAACTGTTTCACCAGGAAATTGCCGAGCATAGAACATTTCCGATATCAGCCGAGAATCTGTCATTCTCTCCTTGAAACCCAGGACCAGGAGGTGCTTCACACAGAAGCGAAACAATTATTAGCGACATACAGTTGCTTGCAAAAGTTTGGGGGAACCCCTGATCAAAACTTATGTTATTGTGAATAGTTAAGTGAAGAAAAGTTGAAATGATCTCCAGAAGTCATAAAGTTAAAGATGAATATTTTTCAACATTTTAAGCAAGTTCAGTATATTATTTTTGTATGTACCCGCCACGAAATGTCAACGCATGCTAAAGGTAATACTGGGGGAAAGTAATCCACGCTGGCCGGGCACTCCTCGTCATCCTGATATAACCTTCAAGATCCCAGTTTTGCGTCATTCACTTCCGCGGTGTCTGGTCTCCATAGAGTTGTCGCTGCATATACTCCTGAAAATCTCTATTCCTATCTATCTCTTATCACATTAATCTAAATGCTTTCAATTTCGTTCAATCAAACTTCATGGCCCTTTCCCCCGACATCTGATTTTGTCCTTCCCAACTCAGATTGGCTCAAGCCAGACACTCGGCGCAGGCCAACAGGTCACAGGCTGTTCGTTCTCATCTGAAAATGGTTTGCTTTCGATCATCAAAAACAAAACAACTCATTGTGTCCACCTGTAGTCGCTTTGATGAAGCCATCCCTGAGAACGGACCTCCATTCCTGCGATCACATGACAAGAACAACAGCATCTTCTTTGTCTATTTCCATTGCCTTTGCCTCGTTTCCGTTCACTGAATTGCAGATGATAGTTTTCTGAACAACATATATGTTCGTCTGTCGATATGTGTGTCTGCACATCTACCTATCTATCCATCTATCTCTCTAACTATCTGGCCGTCTACCGGTGTGCCTGTCCTCTGCCAGCCTGTTTCTCTGTCTCTCTGTCTGTGTAACTATATATCGTTCATCTACTTCTTCCCAGATATTGTGACTTTGATCAAGCGCATTTCACAAGAGTGTGGACAATGAGTAGCCGTTTTGAATATTTAAATACTTATTTTCTCAATCTTACCGGATTGATATCTATAAGGTAGATACGCTGTGACATGGGAGTGACGTCAGCTCATCATTCAATTGTCACTGCAAGGGTATTTACAAAGGCCGACTGAAGATCATGATCCAGTAGACAGCGAGTCGGCAGAGTGTAATCCCTCACCTGCTGTCCCAGTTTTAACTGTATTGATGATATATGGTTTGTTGGACATGGAGTACAACAATGAAGTGAAATTGTTGTACAGTAAAATTCTGAGGTCAAGATCTAATGTGATAGCTGAAACTATATGGTCGTAATTTTGCACGTTCCGACATCCCGTCTCCACCAGCAATGATGATCCTTGTTAATACACAAAGACACACGCACATACACACATCCAGTCTCCACTAGCAATGATTCAATGATTATTCTTGTTAATACAAACACACACACACACACACACACACACACACACACACACACACACACACACACACAAACACACACACGCGCACACACACACACACACGCACACACACACACACACACACACACACACACACACACACACGCTGTAGTAGATATTTAATTCATTTTTAGATTTTTTTTAATTGCTGGACTTGAATAATTTTTACAAATTCACCAACCATATGTTAATCTTGCGATCAAATGCACGTGTTTGTTTAATCGAATCCATAATCACGAAGACTTAACGCACAGACACGCTAAGATTTACTTTTAATCAGATAAGATATACAAATTCTATTGCTCTACCCCGATGCAGCTTCATGGGGAGTAAATAAATATCCCCGAGTCTAAAAATACGCCAGTCACCTTGTCAAACTGAAATGCAATATTTACATTATTAGCACCAAGTTTCAATTATAAATTTCTTTTTTAATGACGACGTGCTTGATTGTACAGTCTATTGGAAGACAAAGCGATGTTTTGCAATCGTCCTCCCTAAATATTATTTAGCGATATTTATAATCTATTATATTTATGTAATATTTATATTAATATTTATTATAATTTTATACTATCATATAATTATAATATTTAAAGTCCTTTAGCGGATTTATTTAAATTACTAACGCTATTTTCTTCATCTGTGACACGAGTGAATCCCGTAAAATCTGCAGGTGGTTGTGAATGACTGGATTATGGACACTTGGTTATGGAACTGTGTTTGACGTATGAGTGCGATTGGCATCTCAGGCTTACCGGGTCCGAATGAGCTGCTAAAGAGGAAATTAAGTGAGGAAGAGTGTTGCACCACCGACTGCGGCGAACATGACAGTAGTTGACAGGGAGGATTTCATTTTGAAGGCGACGAACAGCTGGTCCTCTCGGATCAATTTAAACAGGGATGACTATATTTAGAGTTCAAAGTAAATGTATTACGAAAGTAGCCACATGTCACCATATAGGTGGAAACGAATAGCCACATTTTTGCGGGCATACACAAATAAACCCAGTAACCATAACCGAATCAATGAATGTCCGCACCAACAACGCTAAGCGAACGAGTGCAAAATACAACAAAATGTGCAAATACAAACATAGTAAATAGTAAGAATATTATAGGCCCTCCTGGACAGCATTGCAATTCTGATAAGAAGAGCACGCGACTAAATTTAAGTGAGAGCACAACCTCGAAAAGTCAAAAAATTCATAGTTTCAAAAGCAGAGTATACTTAATGTCGAGGAATGTGTACAATATACATACTGAAATTGTTTTTCTTCAGAACCATCCACGAAAACAGTAGAGTGTCCCAAAGAGTGAATGACAGTTAAATGTTACAACATTCCCCGCAGCTCCGCCCTCCCACGCGTCAGCAGCAGCAAAGCAAACATCCCACCCTACACGACCAGCAAAAAAAAATGATCAGCGCCCCCCAGCTAGCATTCAAACGTGCTGAAAAACATCAATAAAGACATGGACCTGCAGTACCCAAAGACTATTTGTTCACCCGGTGATTCGACATACCACAGGCTCTCTCTCTCTCTAATAAGGGAAAAAGAGTTGGCCCCGAGACTCAGACACTCGCTGATTTATGGTGTTAATAATCTGTTGCTTCACTTTTTCTGCCCAAAGAACTCGGGATTCTAGGCACACAGCCAACAGCAAACTTGCTGCTTTCGATCTTCTGCCGATCAGGAGACACCGATTTCCTGTAGAAGCACCAAACTCGAGTCCGCCCGCTTCCAGGGCCACGAAATCCGGAAGCTCCGAAGGCGCCCTAATCTTCTCGGCCGAGTGGAAGAACGGCCAGTCGTGAGACCCCGATGGCGGGTCCATTCGCGCGAATAATCGAAGTCAGTGTGTAACGCCAGGCCAGGATTTCAAAATAAACCTAAAAGGGAACAGAGGAGATTTACCAGAATGCTGCCTGGTTTAGAGAGTATGGATTATGATCAGAGATTAAGGGAGCTAGGGCTTTACTCTTTGGACAGAAGGAGGATGAGAGGAGACATGATAGAGATGTTCAAGATATTAAGAGGAATAGACAGAATGAACAACCAGGGCTCCTCTGCTCAGTAAAAGAGGACACGGCTTTAAGGTAATGGAGTGAAGTTTAAGGGGGATATTGGAGGAAGATTTTTCACTCAGAGAGTGGTTGGTGCGTGGAGTACACTGCTTGAGTAAGTGGTGGAGGCTGATACACTAGTGAAGTTTAAGAGACTTCTAGACAGGTATATAGAGAAATTTACGGTGGGTGGTTTTATGGGAAGCAGGGTTTGAGGGTCGGCACAAAATTGTCGGCGGAAGGGCCTGTAATGTCCTGTACTATTCTGTGTTCTATGTTTTAACGAACTCCACTCCATCTAAACCCCTAGCTCTCAGGAGATGCCACTCGATATTCGGGAAATTAAGATCTCCCATCACGACAACTCTGTTCTTCTTACACCTTTTCACGATCGGTTTCCCTATCTGCCCCTCGGTATCCCTGTTACTATTGGGCCGCCCATAAAAAAACACCCAGTAAATTTTTTGACCCGGTTCAGTACCTGCATAATGGAGTATCTCGCGGCGTCATGGGGAATGAAAAGCTTCATGAAGTTTTTGCACATTTCCTTGCACACGCAATCTGGACTGAGTCTGACAATTTGACGTTTATACAGCCTGAGGGTGTTGGCCCGTTACGTTTTTAGATATTACTGATACCCGTCTCAGAGTCGGCGTATAGTTAATGAAAACATCCGTAGCCTTCAAATAGAACAGAACCCAGAGGTGTTGCTGTTTATATTGGATGGTTTTGATGAACTCAGTGAGAAAATTGATTTTTCTGACAGCTGGAGAGACAGAGAACAACAATACACTTGCAGAGATCCTGAATTCCGGTGCAAGGTGTCTGACATTGTGTACAGTTTAATCCAGGGCAAGCTGCTCCCAGGGTGTTCAGTGCTGGTGACCACCCGCCCCACTGCGTTAATGACGACGCTGAACATGAGTGAAATAAACTGGGAGATTCAGGATTGAAACTGGTGTCTGCGTCTCTGAGAAACCCAGAGTGTAAAATACAGACACTGGTGTCATGTACCGGACTGTGGGAGATCGCGTTTACAGTCACTGGGTGTCTAACACTGAATATGAATGAGATCAGTAATTGCGTTACTGATAAACACTGGGGATTTGTACCATCTCCTGTCTTTCTGTGCCCTTCACCCTCACTCTCTCTCATCTCCAGGCTGGTCAATGTCGGTGTCACAGATTCTGGTGCCGAGGATCTCGTCTCCGCTCTCAGTACAAACCTATCACTGACGGAGCTGATCCTGAGTGATGATTGACTGGGAGATTCAGGAGTGAAACTGGTGTCTGCGGCTCAGAGGAACCCGGAGTGTAAAATACAGAAACTGCGGTAAGTAGCAGACTGTGGGAGATTGTGTTTACAGTCACTGGGTGTCTGACACTGAACATTAATGTGATCAGTAATTGTGTAACTGATAAACATTGGGGATTTGTACTGCCTTCTGTCTCTGTGTCCTTAATCCTCACACTCTTTCATCTCCAGGCTGCACATTGTCGGCTTCACAGTTTCTAGTGCCGAGGATCGCGTCTCTGCTCTCAGTACAAATCCATCACTGACGGTGCTGGATCTGGGAACAAACTGGCTGACAGATCGATCTGTCCCCGCTCTCCACCGCCTCATACTGACCCTCCCAATCGAATGAGTGTTTGTCTTAATAATGTGATAATATTTCAGCCGATCCGTGGGTTTTCTGGCAATATTTGTCAATGAGTGTTATTGAAACATTAACCCACTGTCCTGCTACTGACACTGTTGTGTAATATGTTTATTTCATCTGTATCCTTCCATCTGTTTCAATCTGCAGTACAATCATTTCAATCAGAAATGGAAGAAGGAACTGAGATCTCTGCAGGAACCCAGACCCGGACTGAGAGTGAGATTGCGAACATCCGAATGTATGAACCGTGGTTTGGGATTGGGACATTTTGGCCGCTTCCCCTCCGTCCCCTTTAAAGCCATCCTCCCCTTTAACGGCCGCGCTCCGGGTTTTATCCCCAAATGTTCAATCGGAACCGGCTCCAGCCGAACGCTGTGACATTGAGTCACCCCCGCAGTGAGGCTCATTCCTCATCCTCGCATCACTGACAGGGTCAGACACACAGTGAAGCTCATTCGACCTCGTCACCTCAGACACTGAGTGAAACTCCCTGCACGTTCCATTAAGCATTCCGGGGATCACAAACACAATGAAATTCGGTCCGCACCATCCCACCAAACACGCCCTGGGCCTGACAGAGAGTGAAGCTCCCTCCGCACAAGCCCATCCCACGCTCCTTGTGTCCGAAACAGAAAGCAGCTCCATCCGCATCATCCATCACACATTCCTCGTGGTCGGACGCAGAGTGAAATTCCGTATACACCGTCCAATCACTCACACCCGGGGTCAAACACTAAGTGACAATCCTTCCGCATCCTAGCTTCAAACAATCCCGGGGTCAGACACAGGGTGAAGCTCCCTCCCCACCGTCCCATCACACTCTCCAGGGGTCAGACACAAAGTGAGGCTTACTCCTCACAGTCCCATCACACACTACCGGGGACAGACACAGAGTGAAGCTCCTTCCACACAGTCCCATTGCACACTCCAGGGATCAAACACAGTGTGAAGCTCCCGCCCACCCGTCCCATCACACACTTCCGGGGTCAGGCATAGAGTGAAGCTCCCTCCCCACCGTCCCATCACACTCTCCAGGGGTCAGACACAAAGTGAGGCTTACTCCTCACAGTCCCATCACACACTACCGGGGACAGACACAGAGTGAAGCTCCTTCCACACAGTCCCATTGCACACTCCAGGGATCAAACACAGTGTGAAGCTCCCGCCCACCCGTCCCATCACACACTTCCGGGGTCAGGCATAGAGTGAAGCTCCCTCCACACCGTCCCATCACACACTCCACATGTCAGAAACAGTGAATCTACTTCTACAGAGTCGCCATGGATGGAATGATAAACCAATGGATGAACATGACCTTCTATCGACATCCCCTCAATCGGAGCAGAGTAGCTGTCGACAGGAAGCGTCCAACGCCTGTTTCAATGTTGGAGACCACCTTCCAGAAACGGAGCGGTTGCTGGTGGTAAAAGGGTGTCAGGGGGTTAGCACAAAAATATCAAAATTACACAATAAAATGCCAACAAATTAAAGACGATAAAAGCAGAAAATGCTGAGGAAAGCACAGCAGCTAGCCAACACATTACAGAATCCTGCAACAGTTTAATTCAGTTTGATTTCATACACAGGCTTTCCATGTCCATACCTCAGGCTTTACCAGTTTTAGCTGAGAAATGTGATAATAATCTTGCGACTGTACTGGAGTGAATGCAGAGGAGATTCGACATGCAGTTTCCTCGGGTCGAAATTTAATCGAAATCGTCAGGTGAGATGACATTCTTTCCCTGGAGCACAGTGGCAATCTGGGTTTTCCATATGAATTTACACAATTATAATTCGAATGCATGATTTCTGCGGTGTTAAATATTTCTCCACAACAGGGGTTCCTAACGCGAAGGACAAGTGTAAGGTTTACTGTAAGTTCGTGCGGAATGTTGACTTTCTTTTTCGTTCTATTATTGTGCAAAAGTAACGGATGGCTTACATATCTGCCGATTTGGTCTTAAATGTCCTCAGATCCTGAACAGCCCTATCATTGTCTAAAGGGGTGTGGCTGTAACGGGAGCGGGAGTATGGTGAAGAAAATGCTGGGATGAGTTGAGTAATTGTTAGGAGGTGGAGGTCGAGGGCTGCGGATGCCGAAGAGTCTGTTCCCGTGCTGTGTCTATCTCGGGCTATAAAACAGTTTATTTCTCACCCCTGCCTCGTTTTCCAGTGACCTTCAGTTCCATAGTAACAGGATGGAAACACTGCGACCGCCTCTGAGAAGATCTTAGATATTCTGTTCATTAATTAGTTGGATAATTGACGTGAGCGGATATTTCGCTGCGCTGATGAACTGCTCTCTGAACTTGGACTGAGTTACCCCATAAATAAACGTGTTTGTGCAGCAGCTTAACATCATTAGCATGAGTCCAGAGTGTTGAAGTATGAATTCCGAATCGTTGTAATTATTTGGATCCAAACCGGCGATGGTGTAATAAAGGAATTCAGCAACGAATACCGACCACAGGATGATGAAGCTTCCGGAGATGGTGAGAAGTAAGATCACAGACCTCTTCCTGCTCTCCAGCTCCGGGTCACTGCGGTTCTCCGCCTTGTTCTGACCCCTCAGCCCCTTACGGACGCGACTTGTCACTAAAATGTGTCTGACTGTCAGAGCGTTGAACAGTATTATTAACACGAACGGGAGTAATGGCGTTAGAACTGTGGTAAACCAGTCATATCCCACCCACCCAGGATCCGTGTAGGTGCCCGGCTTTATAATACAGTCCCAGGGTATAGTGTCAATCACTTTCATAGAGTGATATATGAAGAAGTACGGCACATTAGTAAAGCAGAGCAGAACGCCGGTTGTTGTGAGAACCACAGCCGCAGTTTTCCCGGTGCAATACTTCGCTTTCCATTTCTGACAACAGATGGCGACAAACCGATCAAATGTAAACATGACGGTAAACCAGACAGAACAGTCAGTAGCTGCCTCTGCCAGTGCAGAGATCACACTGCACACGGGGGTGATGTCCAGGAAAGTCCCGGGGAAGTAATAATAACTGATCCGCCACAATATGACATTAAACACGATGGTTAGTAGATCCCCCGTCGCCATGGCCACCAGGTAGCGAGTGGTGCAGGTGGAGAGGCCGCACTTTCCCCGGGACAGGATCGCAATCGCCACTAAATTCACTGGGGGAACAGCAAACAGAATGAGTGAATTATTGTCTCACCGATCTGTGGGTCTCAGGGCAGAGACAAGCTGGAAATTGAAAACAATCAAACTGTTCAGACAACTGACTTCTGGGGGTTTAAAAGGAGTAATGCGGGAATCTCAGAGCCCTCTCACGAATGCATGAGGAGTGAACGGAGAAGGTACTCGATACTGGAAAAGGAACAGGGTTTGGGAAGGAGGCGTTATCAACGGATCGCCGAGAGCGTTTCAGAGAAATCAATATAAATCTCCCCCCGTCAGGTTTTGGACTGATGTGTAAAACCTGGGTACCTCGGCAACTTTCTCAGCGATGCTGATTACCGCGTTCCTGTCACATATGTCCTGGCACTCTCACTGTGCAGCGAAGTCCCGCTCCCTCCACCCCTGTCCATCTACAAAGTCCAAAGCAAATTTATTTCCACCGTTCCAATGCCTGCGTCTCCTTCTTGACGCCCCGTTTATCACCCGCACACAGCACCCGCCCCTCCCCCACCTCCGCTTGGATGGGTTCTTTTAAATTCCGCAACTATCCGTAGCCTGGATTCCTTCACACGCTCTCAACAAATCCGGTCAGAACGTTTCAATTTTCGTTTTTAATGTTGATGCTTGACCCGCTGAAATTTAATGTATTTAGCACGCTAGTACTTATTTCATCAAAGACAGTGTCGGTACTCCAAGAGAGCTGCCTCATTTGGGGCTGCTCCGAATTACTTCAGCATTATTCTAAATGTTTCAAAGCATATTCTACAAGAACGGAGTATCGCGTGCACCTTACCCCATCCGACCCCTAACGGACGCCGCTGGGCTTGCTCTTAACTCCTGCTTCACTTCACGGATAACAGGGCGTGGTAATAAACCCTGGTACAAAACACGCACACAGGCCCTTACTTGACTTATATTCGGAGTCTGACTTACAAATGAATCGACCACTCTCCCCTGAATCTCAAAGTCCATTCGCTTCCCGCGTTCCCTTCAAATTTGCAGGTATTTCTTTAATCAGAGCAGAATACCTTGAATTCTGAATTTAAAGCACGTTGCTCTAATGAAACGGTATAAAACCAATTTGCCGTAAAGGTGGCGAGCGCGCTGGATTATCGGGGTTTACTTGACAGCGACTTTGCATTGATAAATCACAACCGCCTGCTATGAATCTACAAAATGAATCCATCTACCCGATCTTTCTCTCTACGGCCGCTTCTGCTGCGGTTTACTACCAGCAGAAGCCATCGATTAAAAAGCAAGGGAACTTCTGAACGAACGCAGAGATTGGTCGCAATGTGAACAACGCTCTCTCTGACACTCCGACATCACAGCGCTGTCGGTCACTGAACGAGTCCACGGACCGCGCACAGAAAACTTAAAATGGTAATTTGCTTGTGTTTTTACCAGGAACACCGATCACGGCAATGACCAAGTACCATATCTTCCTCACACGGTAAAAGGCTTCACGCATGCTTTCTGAGATTCACCCTGTCTTCTTGCTGTCCGCGATCTCGCTGGAGAAGCTCTGAGCTGACGAATCTCCACGCTCATTCATTTATACTCTCTCCATCACACGAACTATTTAATATCACACAAGGATGACGTGTTTTCCAAAAGCTGCGATATGATGTCATTCAAATAACCTCCCAATTGTGATGAGGTATGAATAGCTTGACACGAAATTAGAAAATGTCAAAGATGAAGAAATGACGATTGGAGAAATTGTTGTGAAACACACTCAGGCTCATCTCTCGGTTTCATGATTGTGGTTGTTGATCTTGTCCATTCCGAGCATCCATGGACTTTGTCACCATAGACCAATGTTATACTGTCAATGGGCTGTTCTGTTTCACTCTGGGAATTGTCCCGGTTATAGATCTTGCAATAGATGTTACAAATTAAAGAATAAGATATGCGTACGTTCCTGTAACATAGTGAAGAGACTTAAACTAATACATATTCAGGCTCATGGAGATATTGAATGCATGTAAACGTTCAATCAAATTTACTGCAACACGCACAAAGCGCTGGAGGAACTCAACAGGTTAGGCAGCATCTTTGGAAATTATTAATCTGTCGACCTTCCTGGCCAAGAACTTTCTTCAAATTAATTAACACTTCGTCGCACCTCACCTCCATCAACAGAAGCGACATTTCCCAGTGGCAAACCATTTTCTTTCCGATCCCCGTTCACGGTCCGATATGTCGACCCGTGGCTTCCCCTTATGCCACGATGAGGCAACTCTCAGGCCGGATGTGCTAAACCTCAAATTCCGTCCAGGTAGCCTGCAATCTCATGGCAAGAATATCGATTTCCGTTGAGTTCCGGTATTTTCCCCTCCTTCCTTTCCCCACTTTGGCCTCTTATCGCTCCGCCTGATCTGCCTATCGTCTTCCCATGACGCCCCTCTTCCTTCCCTTTTCCTTGGATCCACTCTCCTCTCCTATCAGCTTCCTTCTTCTGCAGCCATTTGCCTTGTTCCCCTATCATCACTAAGACTGTTATTTCGACAAATTGTCAACACCCATTCCATCTTAGCTTGTCCTTCCCTCTCCCCAAGAGTTTCTTATTCTGCCACCTTCCTCCTTCCTTTCTACCCCCTGATGGAGGGTCTTGGACCGAAACTCCGTCTGTCTGTTCATTTCCATAGATGTTGCCTCACCTGCGGAGATACCCCCAGCGTTTTATATGTCAATACAATTGATATACATGCAGTCTTTCGTGTAGTAAACCAGCGGCCACCAATGCTCGCACCGGTATGAAAAAGGTAATTCAACCGCCGTACACATGACCCTCGAATTTGTGTATATGTTTAAACCGACACAGCATCTGCATTCATTACATTTGTAACAACAATTGTTTGGCAGATGCGCTAAATTGCTAGTGTTGTTGATAGTGTTGTAGACAATGGTACTTACCTATTTGACACTTCCATTTTAAACGCAACATTGTTTTTATGTTCCTAATATGCCACCTCGATTTACTTATGTATTGAATGGTCTGAACCGAATGGCTCATGAGAAGAGCCCTTCACTAAATTTGTGGTCGCTTGCGGGATTAAATTAGTCATTTTGTCAGCTAGTCAGCGAAGGGCAGACAGGGGTCAATATTGAGGTACGAGGTTACCTTCCATGGGTGAGTATGGCTGGGATATTCACAAAGAGTGACGGGGTTCTCGGGAGTGCTGATGTGGACACGAAGAAAGAAATGGAAGTGCAAACATCAATAAAGGTATGGAAGCAGATTTACAATGGGACATCCAATACGTTCTGAACAGATGCCGTCACGGGCGGGAAAAGTCATGATGTAATAATATATAATAGTAGTCTGATTTTCTGCTCCCCGTGAGTGTTGGACGTGATTGCTGTGGAGCCGCTGCACAAGTGTTTCACCAGGAAATTGCCGAACATGGAACATTTCCGATGTTCATCAGCGGAGAATCTGTCATTCTCTCTTTGAAGCGGAGAACCAGGAGGAGTTACACACAGAAACGAAACTATTATTAGCGATATACAGTGGCTTGCAAAGTCTGGGGCACCACTGGTCAAAATTTATGTTACTTTGAATATTTAAGTGAAGAGAAGTTGAAATGATTTCCAGAAGTCATATTTTTAAAGATTAAACTTTTTTCCTCATTTTAAGCAAGATTAGTATATTATTTTTGTTTTGTACAATTTTACAGTGAAAAACAGGAAAGGAGCACCATTCAAAAGTTTGGGCACCGCAAGAGATTTGAGCTCTGAGATAACTTTGACCAAGGTCTCAAACCTTAATTAGCTTGTTCGGGCTGTGCCCTGCCGACCGAGCCTACTGCACTTTCAGGGTTCACAATGATGTCTCCACTACATTGGAAAATAAAACACAACCTGGATTTGATCGGACTGCGAGCATGGTTGATCCTAAGCTCATCACAATTTAATGCTTAATCCACTGGTATTCGGAGTTCTTTCCTCTGTCTGGGACCTTCTCCACTGCCATCGTAGGCATAACATAAATGAGGAGAACGGCATCTCATCTTCCGACTAGACACCTCAGAACGATAGGGAACACACTGCTGTTTTTTTTCTTATTCCGGCTGAATATTCCGTTGTTACTCCGATGACCCCTTCCTGCCCAGGTACCATATAATCCTAAATAACGGCCAGTATTTCTCATAAAGTACCATAGTCTAATTGATCTTTCACCGTTCTGTCATTTCCACGTTGAAAATTGGCAAATTTGCACCCGGACCCAATCCCTGTGGTTATGGATAACGGTGTTTCACTTTCTACACAGTCTGGGCTAGGAATAACGAGGATAGCAGAACCAGGACATGGAACTGGGAACTAGGAGCCTGGGCTTGGACTCAGTGCCAGAGCCTGGTCAAGGACCAGAAGCTGGGTCTTGATTCGGACTCGGACCCCAGAACCAGGTGAGGACAAGACGTGGCTATAGGACGAGGAGAGGCAACTGGACTGGACGTCAGACTCATGGAGAGGACAAGGGAACCCCAGCACCGGGCTGGGCAAGGAACACCTGGGCTGGGCGAGGCACATGACAAGACGAGAACACAAAGCGCTGGCTGGAAAAGACCTTGGACGTGACTGGGACTGGACGAGACTCCGAAGACTTGACTGGGTCAAGGAAGAGACAGGAACGCAGAGCCTTGATCAGGGAAGAACATGAACTCAGAATACGGAACCGAAGGAGAGACAGGAACATGGAACACCGAACCGGGAACCCTCCTTGGGTACAGTACGTAGGGCCGGGACACATTACACAGAACACTGAAAACAGCGACACAGGTCCCAACGCTAGCTAGCGGCAAAACGGCCGGACCTACCTCGCGGAGTCGTGGACTTAATGAGACAGTTCCAAGAAGGGCGGGGCTCCAGACACAGGCAAGGCGAAGCAAAATTCCAGGATGAGGCAAGGCTAGGCGGGGAAAGGCTCCAGGCAGAGGCAATAGACAATAGACAATTGGTGCAGGAGTAGGCCTTTTGGCCCTTCTAGCCAGCACCACCATTCACTGTGATCATGGCTGATCATACACAATCAGTACCCGGTTCCTACCCTCTCCCCATATCCCTTGACCACGCTATCTATAAGAGCTCTATCTAACTCTCTCTTGCATGCATCCAGAGACTTGGCCTCCACTGCCTTCTGGGGCACAGCATTCCACATATCCATCACTCTCTGGGTGAAAAAGTTTTTCCGCATCTCTGTTCCAAATAGCCTACCCCTTATTCGTAAACTGTGACCTCTAGTTCTGGTCTCACCCATCAGAGGAAACATGCTTCCTGCCTCCAGTGTGTCCAATCCCTTAATAATCTTATATGTTTCAATCAGATCCCCTCTCATCCTTCTAAATTCCAGTGTATACAAGCCCAGTCCCTGCAATCTTTCAGCATATTATAGTCCCACCATTCCGGGAATGAACTTTGTCAAACTACGATTCACTCCCTCTATAGCAAGAATGCCCTTACTCAAATTTGGAGACCAAAACTGCACAGCATATTCCAGGTGGGGTCTGACCGGGGCCCTGTACAGCTGCAGAAGGACCTCTTTACATATACTCAATTCCTCTTGTTATAAAGGCCAGCATGCCATTAGCTTTCTTCACTGCCTGCTGTACCTGCATGCTTGCTTTCATTGACTGATGTGCAAGAACACCTAGATCCCGTTATGATTCCCATTTTCCTAACTTGACTCCATTTAGATAGTAATCTGTCTTCCTGTTCTTGCCACCAAAGTAGATAGCCTCAAATTTATCCACATTAAACTGCATCTGCCATACATCCGCCAACTCACCTCGCCCTGTATTCTCATAACATCTTCCTGACATTTCACACTGCCATCCTGCTTTGTGTCATCGGCAAATTTGCTAATGTTACTTTTAATCCCTTCATCTAAAGCATTAACGTATATTGTAAACAGCTGCGGTCCCAGCGCGGAAACTTGCGGTACCCCACTGGTCACAGCCTGCCATTCCGAAAGTGACCGGTTAATCGCTTCTCTGCTTCCTGTCAGCTAGCCAATTTTCAACCCATGTCAGTACTCTGTCCCCAATACCACGTGCCCTAATTTTGCCCACTGATCTCCTATGTGGGACATTATCAAAATTTTTCTGGAAGTCCAGGTACACTACATCCACTGGCTCTCCCTTGTCCATTTGTATAGTTACATTCTGAAAAAAACTCCAGAAGATTAGTCAAACATGATTTTCCCTTCATAAATCCATGCTGACTCTGACTGATTCTTCTACTGCTATCCAAATATGTCGTAATTTCCTCTTTTATAATTGATTTCAGCATCTTTCCCACCACTGACGTCAGGCTAATTGGTCTTTAATTCCCTGTTTTCTCTCTCTCGCCTTTCTTTAAAAGTGGGACAACATTAGCCACCCTACAATCAGCAGGAACTGTTCCTGAATCTATAAAACATTGGAAAATGATTACCAGTGCGTCCACGATTTCTAGAGCCACCTAGAATGAGATGCATCAGGTCCCGGGGACTTATCAGCCTTCAGACTCAACAGTTTATCCAACACCGTTTCTTGCCTGATATAAAATTACTTCAGTTCATCCTTTACCCTAGTTCCTTTGACCACTATTACCTTTGGGGGGTTTTTTGTGTCTTCCCTAGTGAAGACAGATCCAAAGTGCCTGTTCAACTCATTTGCCATTTCCTTGTTCCCCATAATAAATTCACCCGTTTCAGTCTTCAATGGCCCAATTTTGTTCATAACTATTTCCTCATTGTTCCTGTTAGTGACACACACGGTGTTTACAACCCAATCTCTCTCAGGATGCCCTCGATTTCACCAGAAACTTCCCCGGTTATTTCTTCTCCAACGCCTCTCCTCCGGTTTAGATTAATGAGTTTCACCATGAGGGAAACATGATCGGACCGGAAGAGAGCAGAGACATTAGCGTTTTTTTTCAACTGTGTCTCCATCTCCGGACTGTTCTCACTTTGTCCCTGCGTATCTCCTTCTTTATCTCTGATGACACCCTAAGGCTCCGTGACCATCTGTTTCCTTACTTTTCCCTCTGTTCTCTGTTTTTCCCTGTCCACACGCCCGATCCCGGACTGAACAAAATAAATCACATTGCAGTATGTTGGAAAATATATTTACACTGATAATAAATGTACTGAAAACATTAGAGAACTTGCAAAGCCACGGGAAAATGTTCCGTGATTCTCTCTCTCTCTCTCTCCCTCCCCCCCCCCCCCCTCCCTCTCTCTCTCTCTCTCTCTCTCTCTCTCTCTCTCTCTCTCTCTCTCTCTCTCTCTCTCTCTCTCTCTCTCTCTCTCTCTCTCTCTCTCTCTCTCTCTCTCTCTCTCTCTCTCTCTCTCTCAGGTCTAATCGAAAGTGTAATCGATACTTTTTGGGAAAAAGAAAGAATGATACTGGAAATCCGAATTCAGTATAAACTACTGGAAACTCTCTGCTTGTAAGCTACGGTTCGGTTAAAATATTCATTAATATTTCAGTCATCTATACTTATCGTTCATCGTAAATTATACATTGATTGTGTGATGCAGAATTACTTTAACTAATGTTGTACCGCTTTAGGACGGAACATTACTCACTCTGTTCCATTCCCAGTTCCGTTTCACTGATGCCTGTTCTGCAACCAATCAGCTCATACAACACCAGTGATTATTCTTGCTCGGGGTTTGACGGAAGTAAGACGTGACAAGACAGGTAACCTTTCGAGCGCCGATTAGATTGATGCGCCACGCGGCAGTCATCAGTAACTCAACACTTCATCATAAATAACGTTGCCAATGATACCTGAGGATTATGTCCCAACCCCGGCCACCCCGTGAACACAATAACAGTTCGAATCCCAGGGACTTCATTCCAGTGTGACCCTCAGGCTCGTCCACCACGTGCACGTCTGGGGCAAAACAACATCTGGTTCCACCAAACTGAGAACTCGTTTGCGTGGATGCTGCGGGATGTGCTGCCCAGGTACAAATCCGCTCCGCAAAATATCAAACTCCACACAATATGCGATTAAACGATTGTTTTTTATATTTCTTAATTTAACTATATGTTTAGTAAAGAAACAAAATAAAGATAAGGGCCTAGTCTCATGGCACAGTCTTTTGCGAATCGTTGGAACTCACATTTGTTCAGCTTCTCCGAGCGTCTCCGAATTTCGGACCCTCGCTCCTCATTCCACTCCGACCAGTGGAACTCCGACTCTCTCCATCGCTCCCCAACGAAAGGCCGCGAAAAACCCGGCTCCCACACACACAAGAAAGACCAGCATTTCCTCACTGACTAACCCAGGCAAACAAAGCCCCGTTATCTCTAGCCATAACCCAAACATAGTTGCTGCAGAGAAACCGTTACATTAGCAGTGAAACATTGCAGAGGGGCCATTACATCAGCAGTGAAACCTTACAGCGCGTTACACTAGTTTTGGCCAATTTCACTCCCAATCAGACTGAGTGGTTTCGTGACTACAAATAACTGTCTGGTGAGATTAAATGACAAGATCATTGCATTCCGGAAATGGCACCGACTTGGGGTTGACTTCGTTGTGTGAATGCAGCGCATGTTCTTCTGTTGTTGACTGCTGTCTAAGTCCAATCACAAACAAGAGAAAATCTGCAGATGCCGGAAATCAAAGTAATGGACACATAATTCTCTTTATAACAATTAAACGGGGCGGGGAAGAAAATAAGCAGATATTCAGCACCCTGTAAAATTCTACCTACCCCTGGCAACCGGAGGCCGCGAAACTCTCGTGTGACTGCTGCGGCATAAACCGAGGGTCTCTCAGTTTACCCATGATGCAACCTGGTCCTAGTTCACTGTCCATCACTGTCAGTGAAAGCAAACAAATACTGACTCTCCTTGTGTAATGGGATGGAGAAAAAGGTAGAACAGGGTATGTGACAGAGTAAAAAAAAAAATCAGATGAGGAGAGGATGGAATATGCAGAGAATGACGTCAGTATTGGCTACCACGGGAGGATGAGGTACAACTACCTTGTTAATAGCCCTTAAACATTGCAAAAAATAAATCACTCATTATCACGACCTGTTTTCGGAATTAGTGAAGCAGAAACAATGCGGGGACTGCAGGATGGCAGCAGCACTTCCTGATCCAAAGGTGCTTTTATGACAGGTTTCATATCTACTCACCGTCTGCGGTGACAAATGATATTGCCGTATTGACGGTAGAATAGCATTGGTCTTCAAATGCACCGAGTGGTGGGGCGGAATGTATAGGTTCCACCTGATTTTTCTGTGTGTCGCCCACAGTGAGGGAGGCACCTGCCAAAGCAAGAAGGATGCAATATGTTCCGGTAAATCCGGGGTGGAGGCGAGGGGAGGGGGAGAACAGATCAAACTTGGTTTTAAGGATGAAGAAGCAAATATTGTACAACCGGCCTGAGCCGAATGACGCTGACGGGTAGCATTAGTAGTAGACGGAGTTATACACTGGGTCCGAATTAAGTCTGAAGCGCGGGTCCCTGTAGTTCAGGGGATTGCGGGGAGTTTGATGACGATAGTGACATGAGAGTTTAGGTTTGGCAATTTTAATCGCTCATTCCGTTGTTCACTAAAAAAGAAAAAACACTTCTGCCACTTTGTCCTCTGGACCATAATAGTTCCGTCCGGTAAAGAAAGTGTTTCTGCTCTGTTGAGCACGGAAAAAGAGCTTTTGGTGATAGCTCGGCTGAGATGTTTCAGTGTATCGGGCGGTGTAATGGGAATACATCAGGCGTTGGCAGGTCAGAATCAGCTGTCGTAGATAGTGAAGCGTCGTTGGGCAGTTTAACAGTGTCTGTACTATGTGAACGGTAGCACAGAGTTGTTCTGCAACTCGACTCCATCGTGTATCAGGGAAACGGGAAATGAAGTCAGTTATATTGTCTCCTGCTTTTTGCCTGCATCTGGTTCCCTCTCCAAAATCACTATGCTGACGGACTGCCACACATCGGCAGCCGAGCACGGTCACCTTTAACCATGTCCCCATGGTGACGTTATATCCGTCATTGTCGTTTCTCCCTCCATCCCTCTGGGGAATCCAAACGCGCTTTGTATTGCAGGCCAAGTGGGTTCCGCACACTTTTCAGAACATCCGCAGAAAAGGGGTTACAAATGTCACAGAATTGTCCCCTAGCCCGAACTCCAGAAACAGTCCACAGCCCGAATACCGCGGAAGTGCCTATCATAATTTTTTTTTTGGATATTGTGTAACTGGATCGAGTTCTGATTTCATTTCTTTTTCTTTCTCCCCGTTTCCTGTTCTAATACGCAAATTATAGTCGTCCCATTTTTCAGTCCCCTCGATCTGTGCAGAAGCGACCTGAAAAAATAGGCTCACCTTTCCTTCGATGTACCGTTGTCTTGCCGCTTGTTCCCCTCCTGCTCCTCTGCTTCGGTTGCCTGAGTGTTACAAGGCAGGGTCGGGATGTTTGATTCTGTCGTATAGCTTCTGCTAACAATAAATCTTTATCCAGACCTGAAACCGGCCTGGGCTCAGGCTCTCTAGGTGAGGATAGAAGAATTGAGACGCCTCCCCTTTCTTTTGTTTGGACTCCGTTTGGTCAGTCAGTCTATTATTATCTGTCACGAATTTTGTTGTCGCTTTTGTACCTCCAGCACTTATCCAATCCTTTCTTCCCGGCCGTGGCCCAGGTTCAGGAAGGTTCAAACCGGAGCGAACTCGAAGTTGCCTTTCCGACCCTCAGATACTCCATCGTTCGACCTCCTTTTGTAGGAATCCTCCTCAACTACGCCAAGGGTAGAAATTGTTTTAATATAAAATTCAATACCAGACGTCAATTGGCGAGTCTTTTATTTGATTATGCTATCATAGAGAGTCCACATGTGTGGAACTCTGAGATACAAGCAAAAGGCTTGTCTTTATGTTTAGTAGCAAAGAGCGTGCCAG
This sequence comes from Hypanus sabinus, assembly GCF_030144855.1. Classification (NCBI taxonomy): domain Eukaryota; kingdom Metazoa; phylum Chordata; class Chondrichthyes; order Myliobatiformes; family Dasyatidae; genus Hypanus; species Hypanus sabinus. The sequence goes on from NW_026781317.1 coordinate 70,752, forward strand.
ACCTTCCCAGTACAGTGGAATTAGTTCATAATGCTGTTTTCTTGATCTGTGGCTCATCCGATTGCATACACTTCATTTGTACAGCGGTGTTATCGTTCTGAGGAGTTGTAGTGCCAAGCACGATATTCTGGTGGAAAACACAGAAGTCCGCAATCTCACTAAGCTACAGAGACGTTCAGCCCTGTAACATATATATTCGGAAATTTCATCCACGGGGAAGGAAGTTGGAGGTTAGAGAGAGAGGGAAGGTGATGGTTGAGGAGTAGGCATGGGGAAGGAGTAGAAAGTGGGGAGAGACAGAGATTAGGCAGAAAGCGAGTGTGAAGAGAGAGAGAGATCTGGGGTTGGAAAACTGGGAAGAGGAAGAACCTGGGAGTGATCGACTGTAGGGCAGAGTGCAGACGGGAAAACAATGAGGAAAAGATCGGGAGAGAGGGATATTTGGAAGAGAGCGATGCCAGGGTTATGAGAGAGATTTCGAATGGGTAGAGAGATCTGAGTGGGGGAGGGGCCGAGGATAGGATTGAGGAGACACCGGTGGATGGAGGACAGAGACAGGAACGGTATCGAAATGGTGAGTGAACGAGTTGGGAAATAGACACTGTGAAGAGAGGGCACTCAGTGTGCGGCGCGATGGGTAATAGAGCCTGTTAAAGAGAGAGACGGGGTGTAGCGAAAGAGACTGGTCCAAGAATGAGACAGGGGCTGGGCAGAGAAAGGCTCCGTAGCAGGGATGCCTGGGAAGAGGGTGTGTGGGGAAGTATGTCAAAATCCAGAAAAAAAAATGTACAGTGAGGAGCCAGAGGGCTTTCCTTCACGCTTTGCATTTTGGGATTGCTGTTCCCCCATTGTAAGGTGCTGCCGAAACATACAATCCTTCCCGTCTCGGTGACTCTTTCCCTCGACCCCTCTCCTTCTAACTCGCATCCACAATCTGCCTCCCTCCAAGCCTTCTTCGCCACCATTACTCTCCCTTACTGTCTGACCTCCAACCCAGCACGTGTATGAAATTTCCGAATATAAGTTTTACAGGGCTGTATGTTGCTGTAGCTCAGTGATATTGTGGACTTTCCAGGCGAATATCGTGCTTGGCACTGCTACTCCTTTGAACGATTACAGAGCTACACAAGTGCGATGAGAGTAATCGGATGAGCCACAAATCGCGAGAAGAACATTATTTATTAATTCCACTGTTCTGGGAAGGTCTGGCGCGCTTTTTACTAATAGATATAAAGACAAGCTTTCCAATTGTACCTTGAAGTTCCACACACGCGGACTCTCCACGACATGAAAGATTCGCCAATTGAAGTCTGGCAGTGAATTTCATTTTAAAATATTTTTTGGCAAATTGGCGTAGTCGAGCAGGATTTCGAGATAACGGTCGAACGATAGATAAATTGAGGGCAGCAAAGGCAAGAACGAGTTCGCCATGACCCTGGCCCATGACCGTGTGGAAAGGAGGGGATCGGCGAGACGAGGTAGGAAAGACGGCAGCGTTATGTGAAGTGTTGTGTGAAATAAGGAAGTTCGGTTCCGGATCCTAGACCCAGCTAAGATTTTCTCCGATTAGTAAATTAAAGTAATAAATATAAATAAGACGTCAAGAGGCGAACGGAACGAAATTTCATTCGCGCTTGTGCTTGAGACTGACTGTCCTTCTGTTGCAGGAGCAGGTAACTGGGTTTAAGTAGGATGGAAAATAGTATGAGTAGAGTTGATCAGGAATGCGGGGGAGAGAGTTCCCTGTAAAGTCAAAGATGAAAACCAGGTAAGTAGATTGAAGGAAGATGGTGAGTAATGATAGTAAAGTTTATGAGTGAAATGCGGGGAGAGTTTTCTCTGTAAAGGTAAAGAAGAAACCGAGAAAGAAACACGATAAGTTTGAACTAGTAAAGAAATCCCTGGGAGATCCGCTGACGCCGCCAACTTCCTCTGCTGATAAGGTCTCGTTGGAAAGTGGACATAGTAGATATGTGATACACACAAAATGCTGGTGGAACACAGCAGGCCAGCCGGCATCTACAGGCGTTGTGTTGTGTGTGTTGTGTGTGTGTGCTGTGTTTTACACCCCGGGTTGGAGAAACTTTGTCGTGTTTGTCTGTTAAATAACAGTTGTTAAATAAGTGTGTTGTTAAATAACAGTCAAGTCGACTTGAGTTGAATAAGTGCTGGAGGTTGCTGAGCGACACCAACCTACGAAACAACAACAACAACAACAACAACAACAACAACAACAACAACAATAGACTGACTGTCCAAACCACGTCCAAACAAAAGAAAGATGAGGAATCTCAAAGTCTCTATCCTCACCTGGTCAGCCTGTGCCCAGGCCGGTATCAGATCTGGGCAAAGTTTTCATGTCAGCAGAAGCTACATGACAGAATCAAACACCCCGAACCTGCCTGATAACGCTCAGGCAACCGAAGCAGAGGGGCAGAAAAGATGAGCCCATTTTTAGGACCGGTGCTGGACCGTCGATGGGTCTTAAAAAAGGGACATGACTATAGTTTGCGTATTGGAACAGGAAACGGTGAGAAATAAAAATAAGCGAATTCAGAACTCGATACTGTTACATCATGTCCAAAAGATTATGATTAGCACCACCGCAGTAATTGGGCTATAGACTCCGTCTGAAGTTCGGTCTATGGGACAAATTTGTGAAATTTATAACTCAGTGTCTGGAACTGTTCAGCTGTTCTGAAAAACTGTGTGCGGAACCCACTTGGCCTGAAGTACAACGAACGTTTGAATTCCCCGGGGGAAGCGGGGTGGGGTGGGGGTTGGTAACGATGGATATTCAGTTACTATGGAGACGTCGTTAAAGGGGAACGTGCTCGACTGCCCATGTGGGGCAATCGGTCAGCATAGTGATTTTGGAGAGGGAACCAAGTGTAGGCAAAAATCAGGAGACAATATAACTGACTTCATTTCCCGTTTCCCTGACACATGGTAGACTTGCACAACAACTCTGCGCTGCCGTACACAGAATTGGAAAATCACTTGGACTAAGATGTTAACCGATGGCAGCTTATCCTGACAGGCCGACCTCTGAAGCATTTCCACCGTCCGATACACTGAAACATCTGAGCCGAGCAATCACCAGAAGCTCCTTTCCGTGACTAACAGAGCAGAAACTCTTTCTGTAAATGAATACATCTATTACGGTCCAAAGGACAAAGCGACAGAAGGGTTTTCGTTCGAATATCAGAATGAGCGATTTAAACTGCCAAACCTAACCCCTCATGTCACCATAACCATCAAACCCCCTGCACCTCCTGAACTACTCGGACCCGTGCTTCAGACTTTACAGGAGTTAAACCGCACACAGCGTATAACTCCGCGTAATACTAACGCTTCTGGACAACTTCATTCCGCTCAGGCTGGGTGTATAATATTTCCTTCTTCATCGTTGAAAGAAAGTTTGACCTGTTTGCTCCACCCGCTTTGCCTGATTATGTCGTACACGTGTTGCTTTCGCAGGCACCTCCCTCCCGGTGGGCGATAAACAAAAATCACGAGGGACGTACATTCTGCCCCACCACACGAAGGCCGATGCTATTCTACCCTCGACACGGCAACATGATTTGCCACTGGAGGCAATGGAAGGCATGAATCCTGTCGTAAAACACTTTTCGATCAGGAAGGGTTTGTACCAACTTGCAGTCCCTGGAATTCTCTTATTTCACCAGTTCCGAAACCAGGTCGTGATAATGAGTGACTTTTTTTTTGCAATACTTAAGGGCGATTAGAAAGATAGCATGCCAAGGGTTTACTAATGGTAATTTATCAGAACGACACCGGGGCCGCAGACAAGCCAGTGCACAGTGCTCTGCACAATTATCAGCAGTTGTAAGAGGCATGTCTGGGTGTCTAACATCTGTCGCCGACACTACAATTAAAAAACATAGAACACAGAAACCTACAGCACATTACAGGCCCTTCAGCCCAGAATGTTGTGCCCACCAGGAAACCCAATCTAGAAACTGCCTTGGATTTCCCTGTTGCACAGACTTCTACTTTTCAAAGCCCTGTACATGTCTGGGAGGCTCTTAAAGACCCTATTGCATTCGCTTCCATCACCGGCGCTGGCAGTGTATTCCACGCACCTAACACTCTCTTTGCGTCTGTAGATGTTCTCCAGTTTGCGATTAGACTTGGACAACAGTCAACAAGATAAGAACCTGCGCTGCCTAAACGAGACAAAATTAACCCGAGCTCATTACCAACACCGGAATGCGATGCTCTTGTCATTTAATCTTGTCAGGCAATTATGTTGTAGTCCTTAAGCCACTCAATCTGATTTGGAGTTCAATTGGCCAAGACTAGAATGACGTCGCTTGGGATTCACGCTGCTTTTGTGTTCACGGTGGCCGGAGATGGGACATAATCCTTACGGATCACTGGAACCACTACTTATGATAAAGCGTTGAGTTGCTAATACCTGGCCCGAGGTGCGTAAATCTATTCTGCTCTCGAAAAGATATCTGTGGTGTCGACTCTTACCTCCGTCATCGCCGGGCGAGGAGAATCACCGGTGTTGTGTAACGCTAATCGGTGGCAGGACAGACATCTGTGAGACGGAACTGGAAATGCAACAGAGTGAGTAATGCTCCGTCAGAAATCGGTACAGCATCCGTTAAAGTAATTTTAATTCGAATTTCCAGTTTCATTCTTTTATTTTTCATCCATCGATAAAAATTCCAGGTAGAGATTAGTTAGTTGGAGAGAGAAAAAAAATAAACAAATATTTTTTTTTTCCCGTGGCTCTGGAAGTTGATTAAATTTCAGCGTATAATGATGATCAATATAAATATATTTTCCTGCAATGAGAGTACTTTGTTCAGTACACGACCGGACAGAAGATGTGGTCAGAGAGAAACAGAGAACAGAGGGAAGCAGAGGGAAAGAATCAGACTGACGGGGCCTCGGGATGTGAACAGAGATAAAGCCGGAGAGATGCGGGGACAACGAGGGAGCAGGTTGGAGATGGAGATGGAGTTGAAAAAGATGGAAAAGAACGCACGCAGGCTATGTTACAGCCCGATCATGTCCCCCTTACGGTGAAACTCACTAGTCTGCAATGAGATTAAATTCTGTTCAGAACGGGACCGGACGCACGGACAGAGAGAAACAGGGAGTAGAGGAAATAGTTTTCCCGGGACCTCAAGATGTGAACGGAGATAAAGCGGCAGATAGGAAAGGACAAAGCTGAGCAGTCCGGAGATAGAAAAGGTTAGAAAAGGACTTCGAAAAGTAAAGCAATACACACACACACACACACACACACACACACACACACACACACACACACACACACACACACACACACACACCCACACACGACTCCGCTATGTCTCAGTCTGATCACGTTCCCCTCACCGGCGTGGGGGAAGGGGTGAGCGAGGACAACGTGAGAGATATTGGGAGTAAAACACGGTGAGCGTCACTGAAAAAGATGAATCGGAAACAACGGAGAGAATGGAGAAAAGGGAGACGTTTCTTCCTAACTGGACCAACCCAGAGTAAAACGCTGTCAGATGTAATGGAGATTATTAAAATAAAACGGGCGGGATCTGACGATAGACCCTCCATCGGGGTGAATTACAGCTGAGGTGACCGCTACATATTACATATTTGATGAAGGACACATTTCACCTGTACGGGGTAAACAGCAAGTGAAATATATTATCACAAAACGCATGCGCATTTCAGAGCGCTCAGTTGTTACCCGTGGTTCTACATATCGGCAAGTGGATAGATTATAGAGGAAACATGGTGTTTGACTGAAATCTCCGGCAGAAACCAACGAGTCGCTCTATGATTTAAGGAATTTGGTTAACAGTTTCAGTGGGTATTTCACCGCGTTCTTCAGCTCCTCTCTGAACTTGCTCTGAGTCACGGCGTAAATACATGTGTTGGTGCAGGAGCTGAGGATCTGCAGCATCGTCGCCGTGGATTCTGCGATATAAATCGGATCCGCGTCCGTGTAACGAGAGATGTTTGCAATCAGTACGTAGATATCAAAAACCAGCAGAGTTAACCACAGGAATATAAAACTACCGGTTATACTGAATAGTAAAACCACCGATTTCCTTCGGTTCTCCATCTCCGGGTCCTTGTCATTCTTTCCGTTGGTGCGGCCCCGGAACCCCATCCGGACTTTATTAGCGGTCAAAATCCGTCTAACTGTCAGAGCATTGAACAATAAAACCAGAACAAACGGGAGACAAGGCATGAAAACGCGATGTATCATGCGAAGTGCGGCCCACGAGGGAGACGTATAGAAACTCTCTTTGGTGACACAGCCATAGAAAACTCCATCAATTATCACCAAAGGCTCCAATGTAAAGTAGAAGGTAAAACTTTCCAAACAGCCCAGAACACTCACTGTCCCGATAACCACAGCCGCCGTTCTTTCGGTGCAATATTTTGCTTTCAGCTTTTCACAACAAATGGCCACAAATCTGTCACATGTGAACGCGACTGTCAGCCAGACAGAGACCCCGGTGCTTCCTATGAGCAGGCAACGAAAAACCCTACAAACGGGAGTCCAATAGAGGAAGGAAGACCTAAGGTATATGTAAACAGTCCACTTCAGCAGAGGGTCAGAGATAACGACCAGGAGATCGGCCGCTGCCATTCCCAGCAGGTAGCGAGTGATGCATTTGGAGAGACCGCACTTTCCTCGGGACAGGATAACAATTGCCACCAGGTTAACTGCAAGATGGAGGGAAAGGAGCGGAGAAATTACTGACCTGTCAGGGCATTAGAGCAAAATTATTATTATAAGCCTTCATCTTGTGTTTTTAATCTACTACAAATGCTGGAAACTGGACCCAGAACATATGAACCCGCTGACAGTGTGCAATATCGGCGTGACAGAGAACTCTCCGCGAGTTTTGTAAATGGGTTCAATATGGGTGAATTCCCAAACGGACCAGATGACAGCTGGTTAAACGCTTCCTGGCCGCAGTAAGGAATGGGTATGATATACCAACGTCACTGGTCTGAGCATCACAGGAATGAAATGAAATCCACATCGGCGGTTCCCTCTGCTCATATTTCTAACATAAATGAACCATTTGCGTTGTTCCATCACCCAGTCAAAAAATTCACTGTCGATTTATACGGAGAAAACAGAAGGTCGGCTGGCTCCGACGGATGCAGTCCATCCCGGTGTCCTCCTGTGTAGACATTTGACTTCACAGTATTTACAGGACATCGAGACAGCGGAGAGGATATCAGTTAAAGGCAGCATCTCGGCTCCAATATGGAGCGCTTCCTGCTACGAAAGCAATGGGATTAATATTGTCAGCGCCTTCCGCCCATGACTGAAATGCGGGGGCTGGGAAGGTGGCTGTGGAAACAAGTAGCGAGAAGCACTGTAGAACATCGGAATTAACTTTCCGTTTCTGCCGTTTGCAGGTGTGACGGCGGCTTACCGGGAATTCCAACGGCTGAAATAACAGGGTAGTAAATGTCTTCTATCCGCCAGATTACTGGATATCCCATTTGAGTGACGCAGTGAACGCAATTGCTCTGAATTCCACAGCTCGGCAAGACACTCTGGGCTGACGTACTGCAACAGGCTCTGATTTATACAGGGGATCGATCTCCAGTGACAAGGTCCCACCTCTGACCATTGTTATTGAACAAACAAATTACATCACCGGCAGTGTCTCAGGTGAAAATGCTGTGGGGATGGAACAGTAACACGTCAGTATCATTGGCATTACCTCAGTCAGGTCCCTCTGTGTAATTAGAGCAAAATATGTAATGAAACCAGTAAGTGAGCAATGAGCGGCTCTATTTCCAACATTCCACAGTTGTATTGACAGCGGTCACGACTGTCCCCATTTTCCAAATTGAAACTTTCACTCTGATTCTCTTTCGACAAGCATTCCGGAATCGCTGCTTCCAGCATTTTCAGCAATTTTCAGTGTCAGGCCTGATATTACATCTATAATTAGATCCGGTTTCCCATCAGTTTGGATCCAGGGACACATGAAATCCACTCCCAGTCTCCTCCAGCAGACTTTCATTTTATTTTTACACAGCAGCTCCACTTTGACCGTTCTGTCACCAAACCCACCACATACATTCCCACTATGTGCTGTCAGATATAAAACATACACGCGGTGTACAGAGACACCCTGTCCAGTTCCCCATCAAATACCAACCCATCGCACCCCGTCCCACTATGTGCATTCAGATATAAAACATCCCCGCTGTGTACGCAGACACACTGTCCAGTTCTTCATCAGCCACCAAACCCACCCCACCCCGTCCCACTATGTGCTATCAGATATGAAACGTACCCGCTGTGTACAGAGACACCCTGTCCAGTTCCCCATCAGACAACAAACACTCCCCACCCCGTCCCACTATTTGCCATCAGATATAAAACATACCCGCTGTGTACAGAGACACCCTGTCCAGTTCCCCATCAGACACCATACCCTACGCACCCCGTCCCACTATGTGTCATCAGATATAAACATACCCGCATGTACAGAGACACCTTGTCCAGTTCCCCATCAGACACCAAACCGTCTCCACCTCGTCCCACTATGCGCCATCAGATATAAACCATACCTGCTGTGTACAGAGACCCCCTGTCCAGTTACCCATCAGACACCAAACCCACCCCACCCCGTCCCAGTATGTGCCATCAGATATAAAACATACTCGGTGTGTAGAGAGACACCCTGCCCAGCTCCCCATGAGACACCATACCCTACCCACCCCGTCCCACTATGTGTCATCAGATATAAACATACCCGCATGTACAGAGACACCTTGTCCAGTTCCCCATCAGACACCAAACCGTCTCCACCTCGTCCCACTATGCGCCTTCAGATATAAACCATACCTGCTGTGTACAGAGACCCCCTGTCCAGTTCCCCATCAGACACCAAACCCCCCCGCCCCCACCACGTCCCACTATGTGCCATCAGATATAAAACATACCCGCTGTGTACAGAGATACCCTGTCCAGTTCCCCATCAGACACCAAACCCACACCCCCCTGTCCCACTATGTGCCATCAGATGTGTACAGAGACATCCTGTCCAGTTCCCCATCAAACCTGGAGGACGTCAGTGTTTTCGTCATTGTGATCAGCTTCTCCATGATTATGATTACTTCCGTTATTTTGAAGTCCAGATTTGTCCATGTACGCACGCCCCCCCCCCCCATCTCTTAAACTGTCTTCTCTGTTGAATCTACTTGAGGACCAGTGAGAGGCTGAAATAATGTGGCGTTTAATCAGCTGTAGGAATATAATGGGCGGATAAGACCATTCACGGCCCTGTGGGTTACGAGCGCAAACATCAACACGTTTGTCTCTGGTGTAAATACCGGCATCATTGAACAGAATATTCTCTGTCAAGTGTAGATTCCACTCGGTACACAGAGGTCTTCATCTGCTGCTTTATCATAAAAATACACGTGTCCTTGTCATTCCCTCCGAGGTGCCCTTGTAGAAATAAATGCAGGATCGCCAGGTAAGATCACATCATCAGATAAGGTCATATTAGAAAGCATCATAATCACACACACACACACACACACACACACACACACACACACACACACACACACACACACACACACATAATCACACACACACACACACACACACACACACACACACACACACACACACACACACCAGTGCATGCATTGAATTATTGCCCTGCCCGTTCATTTATCTTCCCTCACTGATCCCGTTAAAGAGGGTATTGTACGGCCGATCATATCATCGGTAAAGGGCAGAACTGACGTTTAACCATGTTGCAGAAACGAGAGAGAGAAAAAAGAATAGTGAGTTGGGAGAATGCAGCGTAATTGCTCAGCCTACCAGAGAGCAAAGTATTTATTATGCAGTAGGCTTCAAGCTGAAAATGAAGAGCGAGTTTCTGTGCATTTCACATGAAATGAATATCTAGAGACAGAGAACGACAGCAGTGCAGAGACAATCAACCAACCGGAGACATTCAGTCGAATAATATGAAAGTGTTGGTTTAAATTTATACTTGATTGACGGCGGTGAAGTGTGGCTCATATAATATCCACGTGGCTCTACTGCAATGTGAGAGCATGGGGTTCATTTTGTAGATTGAGAGTGTGGGCTTCTTTATGTATCACTCTCTGGTTCAGTATGAGATAGTACATTTCATTCTGTATCTGACCGTCTCTACTACAGTGTGAAAGTGGGGATTTTGGGTGTCATTCTTTATCTGTTCATCTCCTCTCGAGCATTATGTGTGTCGTCTCAGTCCTGTACCTGTGAGCCTCTGATTCAGTGTGAGCGGGTCTATCTTCCTCATTCTTTCCCGCTGTTCCTCAACTTCAGAAAATACTCTGAAAATAGATTCTTTATTCCCGGAGCTATTTTTAGAACAAAAGTCTTCTGCAGTCGATTTATGTTAAAATTGTGAGAGAGACAGTGCATTGATGAATAATGACGGCTGTATGATGCAGTACATCCTGTTTAATAGAGTCATACGGCAAACAGACCATTCGGCCCGACATTATTCTGCTTGCGACTCTTGATAACACATAGAGCCAATAGAACAGCACTCGATCTGCAAAATTTCTGCGGTTTGACAAAACGATCACTGAAATGTTGAATGAAAAAAAGGAAAATAAATATGTTAATTAATTTGATCAGATAAGTGTATAACTAAATTAATACACAGATCGAAATGAAACCCATAGAGTCAACGAGTTTCATGTTTGAGTAGGATTTACTCGGAGCGATTGATAAGTTTGTGGGTTAATGTAGAACCCATTTTCTTAAGGACCATTTTTTTTCGACATGGTCCCTTCCTTCATTTACACACTTAGTCCAGCGGTCGTGAAGGGTATGGATTCCTTCTCTGTAGGAGTCACCGTCCTGGACCTGCAGAAGTGGTCCACAGCAGGGGTGGTTGATGAGTTCGAAGGAGATGAATTATACAGTTCACGTTACATGCACGTGCATTTCAGCACTTTGAGTAATTACGTGGAAAGTTTGAAGTTAACAACTCATCATAACTCATTGAAAAATAAATGCACTAGTTTTCCAATGTTGACTCCGTCTACCGCAGGCCACGAATTTATCAGTCACCCCCGGTATAGACATTTCTCTCACAGTTCTAAATGCGCCCTTCACCGTGTATTCTGCACTCTTATATTTGCCGATTCTGTCACATATTCCTCAATGTGCACCTGACCATGAATTAACTAGAGTTATTTCCCACTCACAAATATTATAATATTCATTTCGATTTTCTTATGACAGCTTCAGACTGCTCTGCAATATGCCATGCATTTTTCATTGATAAAATCTTGTTAGCCTTGTTCTGTGCAGCACTGAGAGAGTTTGTGAGTGGGAATGCGAGGGTAGCTCAGTTTCACATTTGGAATCATCCAAAGCTGCTCACTGCAGCACGCGGTTGATGGAAGAATCCTGAGAATTTGGCGTCACTGATTACGTCACTGCACAGCCGGGAATGTTCCCCTCGTCAGGAACATGATGGGCGGAAAAGTTGCTCCTGTGTTGCAGGATACAATGTCCTATGTTACACCCATCAGTGCAGAAGAACGAGATGAATGGGGTTGAATGGACCGAAGATGATGAATAGACTGATGTCACATTGTGAACACATCACCTGGACATGTTGGAATCATGGAACAACAGAGAACAGGAACAAACCCTGTGACTCACTGCTCCTGCGCTCAACAAGATACCGAATGAAACTAAACTCTGTTGACTGTACATGACCCATCTCCATTCATTCACTGCATGTTCATGTGCTACGCCAACAACGTCGTAAACAACAATGTATTACCGACTGCCACACATGACAGATTTTCCAGTCACCCACCATTATCTGTGGAAAATCCAAACTTGTCCCGCATCTCCTCTAAGCTACTGTCCTCTCGTGTTAAATACAGACCATCAAACACTAGATATTTCTACCTTGGCCACAATAATTAACCTCCTTGGCCTCTCATAACTCTATCATGTTCCGCCAGATCTCCCCTCAGTCTCTGTGCTTAGGAAGGCGAGGTCGATGGACCATCCAACAGTCCTCTCGTTACAGACCCGAGGTGGAGGGAGTGAGCAGTTTCAATTTCACTGGTGTTAACCTCTTTGAAGATCCATCCCGGGTCCAATATATTGATTCAATCTCAAAGGGAGCACGACTGCGGCGATCGTTCATTCAGAGTTTGAGAGGAATCGGTCAGTCACGGAGGATTCTCGCACATTTCGACAGATGTACGTGGAGAGCATTCCGACTGAAAGCATCACCGTCCGCCATGGAGGGGCCACTGCATAGGATCAGCACATTGGTAGAAGAAATGAAAGCATTGAATCTTTTCGAAATGCAAACAGAAAATACAAACAGAAGCTCAGCCGCAAAGGGAGCTCCTGTGTAACAGTCCATAAAGGGGAATTTGCAGGTGGAGTCTGCGGTGAAGAAGGCGTGCAATGTGAGCGTGGATTTCCAGAGAACCAGAATATAAAAGCAAGAAAGTAACGTTGAAACTTTATAAAGTACTGGTGAGACCTCACCTGGAGTATTATGATCAGTTCTCGGCCCCTTATCTTAGATGTGTTTGACTGGAGTTGGTACAAATCAGTTTCACGAAAGTGATTCCAGGATTGGATGGCGTTCCAGCTGAAGAAAGTTTGATCGCTTTGGGGCTGTATTCACTGGAATTCGGAAAAACTAAGAGTGGCCTCATTGAAAACTATCGAATAGTGAAAGGTCTTGATAGAGTGGATGTGGAGAGGATTTTATGGAAGGCAATCCTTTAAAAACAGAATTGAGGAAGAATTCCCTCAGCCAGAGATTTGTGAATCAGTCATATTTACCAGTCATATGTGTACTCCAAGTGTTTCTGTATATTTAATGCACTGTGTGATAGACTCTTGATTGTTCAGGACATGAGTGGATGTGGGTGGAAGACAGAAGACTGGATCTGAAAGGAAAATTGGATCAGCCATGATGGAATGGCGAAGCGCACACGTTGCAGCAAATGGTTTAATTCTACTCCTACATATAATGGTCTCATGGTCTTATGCCATTTCTGGTTAAACAGCCACTGAGTGGCACCTTCTCAAAGGCCTTCTGAAATTCCAAGAGCACAACATCCAACGATTCTCATGATTGACACAACCAAAGTAAACCGGACGTGTTCGGGCTATGGGACAAAATTGTGAAAGATACGTGGAAGCATTGGTAGTGCTGAGGAGACAATGTGATTGCAGAAGGATACAGGCAAATTTTTAGAAAGAGCAAAAATGTGCAGATGGAATACAATATTCCATGGATTAATTCCTGGAAATATGATGTTGTAGCTATTAGTGAAACATGATAGCAGGAGGGGTGTGATTGGCAACTAAATATTCCTGGATTTCTTTGCTTCAGGTTTGATAGAATCGAAGTAAAAAGAGGAAGAGGTGTTGCATTGCTTGTCTGAGAAGATATTACAGAGGTGCTTTGGCAGGATAGATTAGAGGGCTCATCTAAGGAGCCTATTTGGGTGGAATTGAGGAATGGGGAAGGTGTAGTAACACTTATAGTGGTGTATTATAGAACACCTAATGGGGAGCGAGAATTGGAGGAGCAAATGTGCAGAGAGATAGCAGATATTTATAGTAAGCAGAAGGTTGTGATTGTGGGAGATTTTAATTTTCCAGACATAGCCTGAGAAGCATATACTCTAAAAGGGGTAGATGGTTTGTAGTTTGTAAAATGTGTGCAGGATAGTTTTTTGCAGCAATACATAGAGGTACCGACTAGAGAAGGGGCAGTGTTGGATCTCCTGTTAGGGAATGAGATAGGTCAGGTGACGGACGTATGTGTTGGGGAGCACTTCGGGTCCAGTGATAACAACACGATTAGTTTCAATATAATTATGGAGAAGGATAGGACTGGGGCAAGGGTGTAGATTTTTTATTGGAGAAAGGATAACTTTGAGGAGATGCGAAAGGATTTAGAAGGAGTGGATTGGGACATTTTGTTTTATGGGAAGGATGTAATAGAGAAATGGAGGTTATTTAAAGGTGAGATTTTGAGTGTACAGAATATTTCTGTTCCTGTTAGGTTGAAATGAAAGGTTAAAAGTTTGAGATCCATGGTTTTCAAGGGATATTGGAAACTTGGTTCGGAAAAAGAGGGAGATCTACAATAAATATAGGCAGCATGGACTTGTTATGTGTGCTGAACGAACCAGATGGAAATGGGACCCAGGGCTGAACCCCGCCCCCCCCCCCACCCCCGGGAACTATGCTGCTAATGAGAGAGAGAGAGAGAGAGAGAGTTAGAGAGAGAGAGAGAGCGAGAGAGAGAGAGAGAGAGAGAGAGAGAGAGAGAGAGAGAGAGAGAGAGAGATATGAAGAACAGAGGTAGAGGCTTCTGCTACAGATAAGAGAGTGAGACGAAAGGTTTACGAATTATGCCTTCTTCAATTATTATTTACCTTGTTCTACAAGGACTCTCCTTTGCTCGTTTACATTCCTGAGGAGAGAGCAGGGACTGGACTAGTTTGATGGACATGGACATGTGGAGTTGATGGATAGCTGATACCCAGTCAGTGGAGATAAAAGACGTGTCTGGGGAGACACCTTCAGACACCCCAGTGGGCATTGAAAGAGTGAAGAGTGTTGTACACCCACAGGAAAATGGGGGCTGGACGAACGGTTCAGGAGAATCGCTCCGGGACACGGTGTATGAAGGCAGCCCGGTGGGGACGTGTGAGTGTGTCCGCCTTTGCCTGGGTGCCGAGTCCATCACCAAGGAACGGTCTAGCCTGGAACGAAAGGGTCATAACCGATTACCCCAACGGTACAACGGAACTAGACGACGGAAGGTTTGCCTGCTGGGCTGCTCATCTCTCTCTCTCTCTCTCTCTCTCTCTCTCTCTCTCTCTCTCTCTCTCTCTCTCTCTCTCTCTCTCTCTCTCTCTCTCTCTCTCTCTCTCTCTCTCTCTCTCTCTCTCTCTCTCTCTCTCTCCCCAACACTGCAACACAACAACTACCTCAGCGAGAACTGAACTGAACTCTGTATTCTCTTATGACAATTCATTTACCCCTAGACTTCGATAGAGCTCGTTTCTACTGTTGATTCCTATTCCTACACTTCTGTATTTATCATTGCTAACATGTTTTATTTGTATATTGGCATTTTTGATACTGTATTGTTTAGTTTACTAATAAACACCTTTAGTTACAATACCACCAGACTCCAACGTTTCAGTCCATTTCTGCTGGTCTGTTAACCCAGCTACGTACGTAACAAAGGAAAGAAGGAAATAAGAAATGCGGTAGTCATAGGGGATTCCATGGTGGGGGAAACAGTCAGGCGGTTCTATCAGCCCGATAGAGATACCCGCATGGTGTGTTTCTTTGCAGGTGCCAGGGTACAGGATGTCTCCAATCGGGGCAGACTATTGTGAAGGAGAGAGTGAACAGCCAGAAGTCCTGGTACACGTCGGTACCAATAACATAGGTAGAAAAAGGGGAGGAGGTACTAAATGAAGAATTCAGGGAGTTGGGTAGGAAGCTGTAAAGCAGGAACACTAGGATAGTAATCTCAGGATTGCTGCCTGTGCTACGTGCTGACGAGCACAAGGATATCATGCTTAGGGAAATTAATGCGTGGCTGAGAATCTGGTGTATGGTGTAGGGATTTGGGTTCCTGGATCATTGTGGGCTCTTCTGGGGGAGATAAGACCTTCACAAATTGGGCGGGTTACACCTGTACCCAAAGGGATCCAATCTCCTTTCCGGCAGATTTAATAGAACTGTTCAGGAGGGTTTAAAATAATTTGTAGGGGAATGGGAACCAGAGTAATAGGCCTGAGGAAGGGGAAAACTGAAATAATCAAAGAATTATGCAAAAGTGATGATAGAAAGGACAGATAGGGGTTGAGGCATAATCACAGCCAGTGGAGAGGGTTATATAGCATTAGAGGTGTGGTTCAGTTAAAACGGAAAGCAAAAATACTTGACTGAACTTGTAATGTTTGCAATCCACGCAACATTAGAAAGGAAATGGACGATCTTGAAATTCAGCGGCAGATGGTCAAGTATGACGTAGTGGCCATCTCTGAAACATGGCTAGAGGATGGCTGCCATTGGGGTCTGAACGTCCAAGGATATACGGTGTATCGGAAAGTTAGGTCAGTAGGCAGAGCGGGGGCTTTGGTGCTGTGTATAATGTTATTTCACTGGAACGGGATGATATATGATCGGAAGGTGTGGCGTCTCTATGGGCTGAGTTAAGAAATGACAAGGGTAAGAGGACACTAATGACAGTTGTATACAGGCCTCCAAACAAAAGCCGGGATGTGGTTTACAAATTACAGAAGGAGATACAAAAGGGCAGTCAGAGGGGTGTGTCATGATCATCGTCGGCGATTTTAACATGAAAGTAGATTGGGAAAAACAGTTCTGGACCCCGAGAGACAGAGTTTGTAGATTGTCTAAGGGATGGCTTTTCAGAACAGCTTGTTGCTGAAGCCCATTATAGGATGGACTCAGCTGCATTCTGTGTTGTGCAATGGTCCGGAGGTGAGCTCAAGGTTAATGAACTTTTAGGGAACAGTGATCACAATATGATTGAATTTACATTGAAATGTGAGAAAAAGAAACAAAATTCCACTGCGGTGGTATTTCAGTGGAATAAAGGAAATTACAATGTAGAAGAGGGGAACTGGCCGAATTTGACTGGAAAGGGACACTTGCAGGAAGTACGGCAGCGAAGCAATGGCCGGAGCTTGCGCGAAAACTGAGGGAAGTGCAAGACAGATAAATTTCCAAATACGAATACATTTCAGATTATTGTCATTTAGAAACCACAAATGCAATGTAGTTAAAAAATGAGACAACGTTCCTCCAGAATGATACCACAAAAGCACCTGACAAAACAAACTACACCAGAAAGTCCACATAACGTTTGGCAATCCCCAATCTAGAGTCCGGAGAGGCTGCTGCGGATTAATATCGCGCTACCGTCTTAGCGCGTTCCCTGGAAAGGAGCTCCAAATCCATCAGACAAACAAGACCAAAAACTAAAGCTACAAGACCTGCACAAAACCACATTTTCGAAGGGAAGAAGGTCACCACCGTGGCTGACAAGTGAAGTCAGAGCCAATCTAACAGCAAAAGAGAGGGCTTACAAGGAAGCCTGAGCTAGTGGGAAGATAGGGGATTGTGGCGCTTTTAAAAACTTACAGAAGGAAACTAAGAAGGTCATTCGGAAGGAAATTATGAACTATCAGAGGAAAATGGCGACTACTATCAAAGAAGATACTAAAAGATTGTTAAGTATATAAAGGGTAAAGAAGAGTAGAGAGTATATATAGAACATAGAATCATAACATTCCGCTTGGGGACTCGGCCTGTCCTGTGACAGACAGATCCCTGCACACAAACACACAAACACACACACACACACACACACACACACACACACACACACACACACACACACACACACACACACACACACACACACACACACACACACGCACACACCTCCGCTATGTTTCAGTCTGATCACGTTCCCCTCACAGGCGTGGGGGAAGGTCTGAGCGAGGACAACGTGAGAGAAACTGGGAGTAAAACACCGTGCGCGTCACTGAAAAGGATGAAATACAAAAAAAGGAGAGAATGGAGAAAAGGGAGAGGATTCATCCTAACTGGAACAACCCAGTGTAAAACGCTGTCAGATGTAAGGGAGATTATTAAAGTAAAACGGACGGGGCCTGACTATAGACCCTTCATCGGGGTGAATTACAGCTGAGGTGACCGCTACATATTACATATTTGATGAAGGACACATTTCACCTGTACGGGGTAAACAGCGAGTGAAATATATCATCACAAAACCCATGCGTATTTCAGAGCGCTCAGTTGTTACCCGTGGTTCTACATATCGACAAGTGGATAGATTATGGAGGAAACATAGTGTTTGACTGAAATCTCCGGCAGAAACCAACAAGTCGCTCTATGATTTACGGAATTTGGTTAACAGTTCCAGCGGGTATTTCACCGCGTTCTTCAGCTCCTCTCTGAACTTGCTCTGAGTCACGGCGTAAATACATGTGTTGGTGCAGGAGCTGAGGATCTGCAGCATCGTCGCCGTGGATTCTGCGATATAAATCCGATCAGTGTCCGAGTAATGAGGGATGTTTGCAATCAGTACGTAGAGATCAAAAACCAGCAGTGTTAACCACAGAAATATAAAACTACCGGTTATACTGAATAGTAAAACCACCGATTTCCTTCGGTTCTCCATCTCCGGGTCCTTGTCATTCTTCCCGTTGCTGCGGCCCCGGAGCCCCATCCGGACTTTATTAGCGGACACAATCCGTCTGACTGTCAGAGCATTGAACAATAAAATCAGAACAAACGGGAGACAAGGCATGAAAATGCGATGAATCACAAGAAGTGCGGCCCACGAGGGAGACGTATAGAAACTCTCTTTGGTGACACAGCCATAGAAAACTCCATCAATTATCACCAAAGGCTCGAATGTAAAGTAGAAAGGGACACTTTCTGAACAGCCCAGAACGCTCACTGTCCCGATAAGCACATCCCCCATTCTTTCCGTACAATATTTTGTTTTCAGCTTTTCACAACAAATGGCCACAAATCTGTCACAGGTGAACGCGACTGTAGCCAGACAGAGACCCCGGTGCTTCCTATGAGCAGGCAACGAACAACCCTACAAACGGGAGTCCAATAGAGGAAGGAAGAACTAAAGTATATGAAAACAGTCCACTTCAACAAAGGATCAGAAATAACGACCAGGAGATCGGCCGCTGCCATTCCCAGCAGGTAGCGAGTGATGCATTTGGAGAGACCGCACTTTCCTCGGGACAGGATAACAATCGCCACCAGGTTAACTGCAACAGAAAGGGGAAAACAAAACAGTGAAGTTACTGACCTGGCAGGGCAATAGATGAAAATTATTATTATTATACTTCATCTTGCTTTTATTTTCTGCTTCAAATGGTGGAAACTGGACCAAGAACATATGACCCCGCTGACAGTGTGCAATATCGGCGTGACAGAGAACTCTCTGCGAGTTTTGTAAATGGGTTCAATCTGGGTGAATTCCCAAACCGACCAAACGACAGCTGGTTAAATGTTTCCTGGCCGCAAAAAAGATTGGGTCTGATATACCAACGTCTCTGCTCTGAGCCGCACAGGAATGAAATGAAATCCACACCGGCGGTTCCCTCTGCTCATATTTCTAACGTAAATGAGACATTCGCGTTGTTCCATCACCCAGTCAGGCAATTCACAGTCGATTTATACGGAGATGCTGTGCAGCCCTGTGTCCTCATGTGTCGACTTTTGACTTCACAATTTTTACAGGACATCGAGACAGCGGAAAGGATTTCAGTCAAAGGCAGCATCTCGGCTCCAATATGGAGCTCTGTCTGCTCCGAACGCAATGGGGTTAATACTGTCAGCGCCTTCCCCCATGACCGAAATGCGGGACCGGGCGGGTGGCTGCGGAAACAAGTAGCGAGAGAAATACTTCAGAACATCGGAATTAACTCTCAGTTTCTGCCGTTTACAGGAGTGACAGCGGTTTCCCGGGAATTCCAACGGCTGAAATAACAGGGTAGTAAATGTTTTCAATCCTCCAGATTACTGGATATTCCATTTGAGTGACGCAGTGAACGTGATTGCTCTGAATTCCACAGCTCGGCAAGACACTCTGGGCTGACGTACAGAAACAGGCTCTGATTTAAACAGGGGATCAATCTCAAATTACAAGGTCCCACCTCTGTCCATTGTTATTGAATAAACAAATTACATCACCGGAAGTGTCTCAGGTGAAAATGCTGTGGTAATGTGACATTAACACGTCAGTATTATTGGCATTACCTCAGTCAGATCCCTCTGTGTAATTGGAGCAAAATGTGTAATGAGACCAGTAAGTGAGCAATGAGAGGCTCTATTTCCAACATTCCACAGTTGTATTGACAGCGGTCACGACTGTTCCCATTTTCCAAACTGAAACCTTCACTCAGATTCTCTTTCCACAAGCATTCCGGAATCTATGCTTCCAGCATTTTCAGCAATTTTCACGGTCAGGCCTGAAATTTCATCTACGATTAGATCCGGTTTCCACTCAGTTCGGATCCAGAGACACATGAAACCCCTCCCAGTCTCTTCCTGCAGACTTTCATTTTAGTTTTACACAGCAGCTCCACTTTGTCCGTTCACCCGGTTTACCCGCTGTGTACAGATACACCCTGTCCAGTTCCCCATCAGATACCAAACCCACCCCACCCCGTCCCGCTATGTGCCATCAGATATAAAACATACCCGTTGTGTACAGAGACACCCTGTCCAGTTCCCCATCAGACACCAAACCCTCCCACCCAGTCCCACTATGTGCCATCAGATATGCAACATTCCCGCTGTGTACAGAGTCACCCTGTCCAGTTCCCCATCAGTCACCAAACACACCCTACCCAGTCCCACTATATGTCATCAGATATAAAACATATCCGCTGTGTACAGAGACACCCTGTCCAGTTCCCCATTAGTCACCAAACACACCCCACCCAGTCCCACTATGTGCCATCAGATATAAAACATTCCAGCTGTGTACAGAGACACTCTGTACAGTTCCCCATCAGACACCAAACCCACCCCACCCCACCCCACTATGTGCCATCATATATAAAACATACCCGCTGTGTACAGGGACACCCGGTCCAGTTCTTCATCAGACATGGAGAACATCGATGTTCTCGTCTTTGAATGTGTTGGTTTAAATTTATACTTGATTGTCGCCGGTGAAGTGTGGTTCATCTTATATCCACCTGGCTCTAGTGCAATGTGAGAGTATGGGGTTCATTTTCTAGTTTGAGAGTGTGGGCTTCTGTATGTATCACTCTCTGGTTCAGTATGAGATAGTACATTTCATTCTGTATCTGTCCGTCTCTCCTACAGTGTGAAAGTGGGGATTTTGGGTTTCATTCTTTATCTGTTCGTCTCCTCTCGAGCATTACGTGTGTCGTCTCAGTCCTGTACCTGTGAGTCTCTGATTCAGTGTGAGCGGGTCTATCTTCCTCATTTTTCCCGCTGTTCCTCAAATTCAGAAAATACTCTGAAAATAGATTCTTTATTCCCTGAACTATTTTTAGAACAAAAGTCTCTTGCAGTCGATTTATGTTAAAATTGTGAGAGAGAGACAGTGCACTGATGAATAATGACGGCCGTATGATGCAGTACATCCTGTATAATAGAGTCATGCGGCAAACAGACCATTCGGCCCGGCACTATTCTGCTTGCGTCTCTTGTTAACACATAGAGCCAATAGAACAGTACTCGATCTGTAAAATTTCTGGGGTTTGACAAAACGTTCTCTGAAATGTTGAACGAAAATAAGGAAAATAAATGTTTTAATTAATTTAATCAGATAAGTGCATAACTAAAGTAATAAACTGATCGAAATGAAACCCATAGATGCACCGAGTTTCATGTTTGAGCAGGATTTACTAGCGGCGATTGATAAGTTTGTGGGTTAATATAGAACCCATTTTGTTAAGGACCATTTTTTTCAACATGGTCCCCTCCTACATTTACACACTTAGTCCAGCTGTCGTGAAGCGTACGGATTCCTTCTTTGTAGAAGTCGCCGTCCTGGACCTCCAGAAGTGGTCCACAGCAGGGGTGATTGATGAGTTCGAAGGAGATGAATTATACAGTGCATGTTACATGCACGTGCATTTCAGCACTTTGAGTGATTATGTAGAAAGTTTGTAGTTAATAACTCATCATAACTCATTGAAAAATAAATGCACTAGTTTTCCAATGTTGACTCCGTCTACCTCGGGCCACGAACTTATCAATCACTCCCTGGTGTAGACGTTTCTCTCAGTTCTAAATGCACCCTTCACCGTGTATTCTGCACTCTTATGTTCGCCTATTCTGTCACATATTCCTCAATGTGCACCTGTCCATGAATTAACTAGAGTTATTTCCCGCTCACAAATAATATAATACTCATTTCGATGTACTCATGACAGCCTCAGGCTGCTCTGCAATATGCCATGCATTTTTCATTGATAAAATTGTGACAGCCTTGTTCTGTGCAGCACTGAGAGGGTTTGTGAGTGGGAATGCGAGGGAAGCTCAAGTTTCACATTTGGAGTCATCCAAAGCTACACACTGCAGCACGCGGTTGATGGAAGAATCCTGATAAATTGATTGCGTCACTGATTACGTCACTGTGCAGCCGGGAATGTTCCCCCCGTCAGGGACATGATGGGCGGAAGAGTTACTCCAGTGTTGCAGGACACAGTGTCCTATGTTACACCCATCAGTGCAGAAGACCGAGACGAATGGGGGTGAATGGATCTAAGATGATGAACAGACTGATGTCACAATGTGTACACATCACTTGGACATGCTGGGATCATGGAACAGCGGAGAACAGGAACAATCCCTGTGATTCACTGCTCCTGCGCTGAACAAGATACCGAATGAGACTAAACACTGTTGACTGTACATGACCCATCTCCATTCATTCACTGCCCACTTGATATATGTACTTCGGTGTGAAAGAACTGAAGACTCCTTGGATATGCAGGGGTTAACCTAATCGCTTATGAATGCTCTTGAAAGTTAGCTGAGGTCTGAGTTGCAAGTCTTAGAATCCAATCCTTGCTAAAGTGTAAACAAGAATGAATGTTCTGGCACCATATTTACGTCATGCTCTTGTTTGTTGAAAATTAGTCCGAAGTTCAAAGTCAGGATGTGTGTTAAAATCTAGTCCTAAGTTCACAGTCAAGCAATGTTATTCTTAAGTGATTCTAGTCACCTACGCTGTGTCTATATAATAAATTGGGTCTGCAAGATAAGTAGAGTCCCTAAGCACCGCTTTTAGGTGGAAGGAGGCTCTCCATGATATCCTTTAGTCTGACACAATTCTCTGAGTCTGCCTGATTTATTCTATCTGCTGCTCCTCAGATTTATCCACAACACTTGGCCACAACAATTCACCTTCTAGGCCTCTCATAACTCTACCACCTTCTGCCAGATCTCCCCCAGCCTCAGGAAGGCGAGGTCGAGGGACATCCACCAGTCCTCTCATTGGCAGACCGGAGGTGGAAGGAGTCAGCAGTTTCAATTTCATCGGTGTTAACATGTTTGAGGATCCATCCCGGGCCCAGTATATTGATGCAATCTCAAAGAGAGCAGGACTGCGGCGATAGTTCATTCAGAGTTTGAGAGAAATCGGTCTGTCACGGAGGACTCTCGCACATTTCCACAGATGGACCGTGGAGAGCATTCTAACTGAAAGCAACACCGTCCGCCATGGAGGGGCCACTGCACAGGATCTGAACAGTCTGCTGGAAGATGATTCCTCGCAAGGCTGCATCATAGGCGCTAGCCTTCCACGCACACAAAACACCTTCAAAAGGCGATGCCTCAAAAAGCTGTATCCATCAGTAAAGAGCTCACCCCACTCCCCTCGCTCGCCGCGAGGGCACAGGGGCCCGACCGCACGCACTCAGCGTTTCAGGAGCAGCTTCTTCCATCCGCAATCGGATTTGAGAATGGAGATCGATCAGCTGATGAAATATTCCTCTGTATTTTTCTCTTTCGGTCTGCAAGATATATATAATGTATTACTAAACACACTGTAGTTACTGTAATTTATAGCTGTGTTATTCTGTAATGGAATGCACTGTTACCGCATGACGACAAATGCATGTGACACGCATACGGGTCCTGTCTGACTGCAGCTGTGACAGACGGAATGACCTGAATGACGGGACCTTTGATGACGACGTTGCTTTCTTGAGGACGCGCCTCCTGAGGCTGGCAGGAAGGAGCTCAAGAACGAAATTAGGAGAGCCGGAAGGGGCCATGAGAAGGTCTTGATGGACAGGATTAAGGAAAACCCCAAGGCCTTCTACAAGTATGTGAAGGGTGAGGGGGTAGGAAGTGAGAGAATTGGACCAATCAAGTGTGACAGTGGAAAAGAGTGTATAGAACCGGGGGAGATAGCGGAGGTACTTGATGAGTACTTTGCTTCAGTATTCACAACGAAATAAGGATCTTGGCGATTGTATGGATAACCTATAGCGGACTGAACAGCCTGAGTATGTATATATTAAGGAAATGGATGTGCTGGAGCTTTTGGTAAGCATCAAGTTGGAGAAGCCACCGGCTCTTGTTAAAAGCCAACAGCAGCAACGCTCCCGAAATCAACCAACGCCACATCGACGATTGCATAGTTGCTGATTCCCGCACTCGTGCAGAGCTCGTCGATTTATTCAACTTTGCCTCCGACTTCCACTCTGCCCTCAAACCTACCCGGTCCACTTCCGACTCCTCTCTTCCCTTCTCCATCTCTGCCTCCACCTCGGAGGATAGTCTATCCACTGGTATATTTAATAAACCTACAGACTCACAGCAGTCCGGACGGTACTTCTTTCCACCCTGTTATTTGTGAGTAATGCCACCCCTTCTTTCAGCTCCTCCGTGCCCTCTGTATCTGCTCTCAGGCTGAGGCTTTTCATCCCAGAGCAACTGAGATGTCCTTCTTCTTCAAAGAAAGGGGCTTACTCTCCCCCAACATGAACGCTGCCTCACCCGCACTCTTCCATTTCACACACAGCTGCCCTCACACCATCCT
The DNA here is from genome assembly GCF_030144855.1 of Hypanus sabinus. Lineage (NCBI taxonomy): Eukaryota > Metazoa > Chordata > Chondrichthyes > Myliobatiformes > Dasyatidae > Hypanus > Hypanus sabinus. The sequence continues at coordinate 95,429 of NW_026781317.1, forward strand.
CCCGCCGCCCCATAACGTATAGAGTTCCTCCTTTTCTCACTTACCACAACAGTAGCCACATTCTACACATAATTGTACGTAACTTCCACCACCTCCAAAGGGATCCCACCGCCGAGCACATCTTCCCATCCTCATACAACTCCCGACCATTCCTGCTTTCTGCAGGGATGACTCCCTGTGTGACTCCCTTGTCCCGGCCTACTGATCTTCCTCCTGACATTTATTATTGCAGCTAGAACAAGCGCAACATCTGCCCTTACACCCCCTCCCTCAGGGCCCAAACTGTTCTTCCAGATGTGGCGACACTTCACCTGCGGGTCTGTTGGGGTCATCTACTGTATTCGGTCGTTGAGAGAGCCTATATATCAGTGAGACCCAACGTAGATCGGAAGACCCCTCCCCCTCGTCGAGAACCTGCCACGAAAAGCGGTGGCCTCCCCTTTCAATTCTACTTCCCTTTCCCATTCTGACATGTCAGTCCGTGGCCTCCTCTACTGCCGAGGCGCCGACACACAGGTTCGACTACTGACACCTTGTATTCCGTCAGAGTAGCCTCCAATATCCTGGCATGAACATCGATTTCTCTAATGGCCTGTCATTGCCCACATTCAACCCCACAACTTCTTCACCATTCCCCATTCATGTCTCCCTTTTACAACTTCTCTTCTCACCTGATCATCCCCACCATCTGGTGCTCTCCCCTAACCAATCCCACATCCCCCCACACTCTTCCTTTTTTTCTATGGATTTGATTCTGCTCGATTCTGATTAAAGCTTCTCCAGACATTTATTTCTTTCACCAATCAGCTTCCCAGCTCTTTGTTTCACCACTCTCTCTCTTCCTGTTGCATCTACCAACCTCCACTTTAACTTTTTCCTCCCCTGCCGCAGTGTTTTAATCTGACTCTTTTCCTTCCTTTCCGGTACCGATGAAGGGTCTCTGCCCGAAAAACAATGATTGTTCACTCTTTTCCGTTGATGCTGCCTGACCTGCTTAGTTACTCTAGCATTTTGCGTGCGTTGCTTTGGATATCCAGTATCTGCAGACTTTCTGGTGTTTGGTACATCTGTCCGAATTTATTTACCCGCACCGCCACGGAGCCGACAAAAAGGCAGACATAGCTGGGCTGCCTTGCGAGTGCTCATGGGTACACCTTTTGTTGTAAGGAAGTGGGAGGATCTAAAGGAGAAATGATTGAGAGTGAGGACAAGCTCCGCCAGTCGGAGGAGAGTGATGGTGGAATGCAACTCGTTGGTCTGGTGTCCAAATAGAAATGGGGAGCTTTGGGAATTTCCTTGTGAGGGATGGGTGTGTATAGGGACTGGGCATCGATGGTATACATAATATGATATGGGTCAGGGCACCAGACAACATTGAGATGATCCAAAGCGTGTGAGCTGTCATGGATGTGTATAGGAAGGGAATGAACCACGGGGATGAAACTGAGTCAGTGTATACAGATATGCGATCAGTGGGGCAGAACTAGCTGTAACAATGGGTCTACCTGAACAGGCAGGATTGTTGGTCTTGAGTACGAGTTAGTGATGCACCATCAATAACTCACACTGAGACGTAAGGCGAGATATCGGCTTTTATTGACTGGAAGAAGGAACCAGGAGTGAGTGACCATCATACTATGTCCTGGAGATAGAGGCCGAGCGTCAGGCCTCAGATCGCCTTTATACAGGGGCCTGTGGGAGGAGCCACAGGAGCAGTCAGCAGGGGCATGTCCAGACAGGCACACGTAGTTCATCACAGTTAGAAACTGGAGAGGCCGGGTGCGGGAACTATGGGCGTTGCAGTGGAAGTTGATCCCGAGAGCTAATAAGGTCAGTGCTGGTGTGACGGACAATGGCCTGGTGCTCCGCGGTGGGGTCCTGTTGGAGGAGTAAGCTGGACAAGGTGTCTGAGAGCTGACGCTGGGCTTCCGCAAGGCTGATCTGTCTGAACGCATGTTAATATGTCTAGGTTTTAAAGCAATCATTAAGCTCTGATTGCGCCTAAAATTAGAAGTGAATTCCCGATTTCGCTACACCTCAAGTTATAAACATTCTACTAGCGATACCTAAACTGAAATTACAGCTAATCTGAACTTTCTGCAGCTTTGTTTTGGAGAGGGCAACGTGAAGCAAAGTGGCACGGCATATTGAGGAATTTCCAGATAAGTTTCCTATTCAGGAAATTGCTAACGTCTCGTTGCTAGTTCAATGTTTCTGAAGTGAGATAGCAGCTCTGTATTGTACAGAATGTTTCCAGAAATGCCGAATTAAACCAAGGGGCATTTTTACCGTTGGGGCTCGATTCATAATATGCTGCTCTACTGATGGGGATGACTGTGTAAAGTGATTTGGAATGGCATTAAATTGTCCGTTTAAGTGGGCACAGTTCATTGTCAGCGCGTCACTTTAATTTTGAGCTACTACTGGGTAGATAGCCTTAAGAAAAGTTAACTGAATTGAATTGAATATATTTGAAAGGCAGAACTGCTGGGAACAACAACGTTTTCTGGAAGTTCAATTTATTCATGCGTTTGTAGAGCAGGTGTAGATTTATTTTCGGAATGCGAAAACTATTTGACCCTTTCAACTGAGCGGTATAGACATCTAAAATGTTTCAAAACTGAAACAGCGGGGGAGAGCAGAAGGACATTCACCTGCTCTCTGAATCTGGTCTATGTCACTCCGTAGATAAATGTATTCGTGCAGCTGTTGAAATTCTGAATCACAGAACCCCAAAACTGTGCCTGAAAAAGCCGGATAGACGTTTCCAGGCCTGTGTAGAGGCATCGCATGAGAATGAAGACCAGAGTGGTTGTCGCCCACAGAGAAGGAAACTCACCGACAGGCTGAAGAGCAGAATGATGGATTGTCTCCGACTCTCCATCTCCGGATCTCGCTGTTTCCCGCAATGTCCCCGTCCCTACAGTCCCCTGCGGACTCTGCTCTCCGCCAGAATCTGTATGACGGTCAGAGCATTGATGGTCAAAATGAGGAAGAAAGGAAGTAGCGGATTTAGCAGACGGTCCACCCAATAAAACCCTTCAAACAATCCCGTGAATGGAAGAGCGGGCCTATTGGTACAGATCCAGTCACCATTTTCCAACAACGCTGTTCCATTCATATGCTGCAAATAAAATGGGATATTTTTTTAAACAGAAACCGATATATATTGCGCCAATCACTAATCCTGCAGTTCTGGGGGTGCAGTATTTCGTTTTAAATTTAGAGGAGCAAATGGCCACAAAGCTATGGAAAGTGAAAGCGACAGTAAACCACACGCTAATTGCCTCAGTGGAATTGCTCTCACCTCAATAAAAGTCTGCTAAACCGATCCCCAGTCAACCTGAGCAGCTGAAACATTCCGTACAACTGAACGCTGTTGCTGACGGAATATGGGATATCCGGCGATTTACTACATCGCGGCCATTTTCTATCCCACACTTGTAGCGGTTGGTGTCCCCGGTAAGATGCCGGAGCTGGTTACTTTATGTATGGTGCCGTCGTTACTCTGCTGCGGTATCCACCCTGTTACTGAGCACAGATGCTACCGTCGGCTGAATAGTGTTTCTAGAATGGAGGATTCAGGCATCTAATGGTTTCATTTCCATTTTCCATACTATGATAGCAGTGCTTTCTTCTTTTATCAATTCAGTTGATGTCGATATTGTCGTTGTTTCATAATTTCACCTCGCTAGGCTTTCTGACGTGACGCTGGTCTATGCTTTACTAGTTCCGAGTCTGCATCAGTACAGACACTCCGACATTATAGCAACGTGTCAGCTTATTTAAATGACGGTCCAGTCTATTTCCAACACATAGGACTGTTCTTCTGTGGGTCAATAAATGAGAACTCGTGCTTTATATTTCCATGATGCCACTTTGACACCGCTACAAATAATCCCGTCTGTTCGTTCATCTCTAATAATGGAAATGGTGTTGTTTACAGGAGCGATCGACTGCTCACAGGTACGTGAGTCGTGGGGCTTGGATTCCTCCCTCAAATCAGTCGGAAGGTCGCCAACCCACTGATACTCACATCCGTCATTGTTCTGCAGCCGGAGTGCAGTGACCGAGACCGCACACACTGGACCCCCGCATTCCACTTCCAAACAGACCATACCCTGCATAGCATCGGTAGAATGGGGGCATTCAGGGAATGGCTGCTGACCATATTTCTATTATGTCTCCAAATTTCTTGTAGTCAATTTAGCAGCGATTGTGATCCTATCTCGGGGAAAATGCGGACTCTCCAAATGCATCACCCGTTACCTGGTTGGAATGGCGACAGCGGATCTGATGGTGGTTATCGTTGTTCCTTTAGTGGAACAGACCAACAATATCTACATTTATTCCAGATCCCTGCTCATCACTCCTGTATGCGCTCTGACACTTGTGTTTGAGGCTGTGACGCGGGACTGTTCTGTTTGGTTCACGGTCAGTTTTACCTTCGATCGCTTCATCGCAATATGTTGCCGAAAGCTGCGGGAGCGATACTGCACCGAGAGAACAGCAACGGTGGTTATGGTGACCGTGGTTATAGTGAGCTGCGGGAAAAGTGCCCCGTTTTACTTTGCCATTGAACCTTACGTCATCATTGACAACACGCCGTGGCGGTGCACCGGCACATATGAATACGTTACTTCACCCGTGTGGAGAGGATACGAATTACTGGACAGTATTTTAACACCGTTGCTACCAATCGGCTTAATCCTGGTGTTTAACGGGTCAACCGTAAGTCATATCGTTGTGGCAAATAGAGTCCGCAGAAAGCTTCGGCATAGCAGCGACAATCAGAAAGATGCCGAGGTGGAAAAACGCAGAAAATCGATGATTTTGTTGTTCTCTATATCAACTAATTTCATATTATTTTGGATGCCCTCTGTAGCCCATTCCCTAAAATGGCAAGCGCAAAACTATTTTTACGAGGACAGATAATTCAGTTCCCCGGTATACATCCTACAGCAGTTTGCGTACATGTTGCAAATTCTCAGCATGTGCACCAATACTTGTATCTATACACTGACACAGAGGAAATTCAGAGAGGAGCTGAGGAATGGAATGAAGTATGTGTTCACATTAAATGGCCATCTGTGTAGATAACGCTCCTGTCTAATGGCAATACCGTGGTGTTTTCAGATAAGGCCGTGTTACAATGAACAGGTTTGGCAAATATGTCATTAATTCAAACAATCATATGCCTATACATCCTGAAATTGCAGAATTGGCGGAAGATTGCTGACTTCATACAGTTCAGGTGGGTAGCAATACAAATGTTCAAAGCTGCTGGCGTGATTGTCACTTTGGTTGAAGTACGGTCCAATCTGTCACAAACACTCGACTGTCACAAGGGCAGGATGACTTCAGGACTTTCCGGGTTTTAGATGTTTCAAAATGGAGAGGGTCGGGTAACAGAGTGTAAAGGGAGTGCGGTGGGAAACCAGGGACAGTATCGCAGCTGCAGAAAGGGAGGACAACGTGGAGCGTTCGTTTGTTGAAAGACCGGGAGACGAACACAGAAACATGAAGGTCGCGATCTCCCTATAAGGAATATTCTGTACAGCGGTCCACCAGTTTAGAAATAATACAGCAAGGGAACAGTGAGGAACGACCCGGAAGCGGAACACGGACATGTGCAATGTTATTCGAACGGAAAACTAAAACTCCCACAATATTATTTGGCACTTCCCCAGGTTTAAAGGTCTAGGTATAGCATAATTTCACAGTTCTGTCCAGGAAGGATTCAGGTCACTATATGAAGACAGGTGGACTAGCGAACAGTCCATACCGGATCTAATATTAGAAAAGGAAACGGATCAGGTGACAGATCTTTCCGCGAATCAGCGCTCCAGAACGACAGGGCAGAACTCCCCTCATTTACCTTACACAGTGATCGGGGGGGGGGGGTTGGAATGTATTTAATAATGGTTCTGCGATGTATGGTGCTACCTGACAGGAACTTGGGAACGTACAATGGGAAATGATGTACTCAGGGACATGAGCGACAGATACCTGGAGATTGTTTAGGGTGCACTTACCTGGGGTTCGGTATAGGCTTGTCTCTGTCAGGCAGAGAAAGAATGACGGCGTGAAGTTACCATGGGTGACAAGAACTTTCAAACAACTCGTCAAGAGGAAGAACGATACTTAAGGTTTAGGAAGGAAGGATCAGGTGGGGTTATGACGAGTCAAAATGTAGACAGAAAATAATTTAACAATGTACTTTAGAGTCAGAAAGGGAGTAGGGAAGGCCTTGGCGAGATGCACTGTGGAGAACAGGAGGAGACTGGAGAGAGCGTGGATAGATCAGAGGTAAAAAAGGAAAACTTAAGGCTGGAGTCCAAGGAGTTGATGAAGCTCCTCACTGATTTCATTGATCAATGTGAACACAGCGTCAAAAGGCAGATATGCTCGATCATGCCGACGCTAAGAGAAAGGATGCGGTGAAAACATGGAAAACATTATGATAGATGATTCCCCGTTCTGGAAGGGATATAGTCCAGGTGATTTCGGAAAATGAGTGAAGATATTGTTACGCTTCTTGACAGGATATTTGGGTCTTCGGTGGCCACGGAAGTAGATTTAGAAAACAGAAGCATGGCAAATGTTGTTCCTTTGTTGACGAAAGATAATGAGGATACTTCCTGGAATTATAGACCCGTGAGTCACTTTGGTAAATATTGATGTAAAGTAATCGTTATGGACATCACCCTCATCATTCGCACCCAAGCAGACTTCCCCACACCTCCCACTTTATCTCATTCTCCATCTCCGGTCATTGTCTGACATTCCCCATCTCTAAACCCACTGATTCCCATAACTACCTTGATTATACCTCTTCCAAACCTGCCAAATGTAAAAATACTATTCCCGATTCCCGGCTCCTCCGTCTCCGCCGCATCTGCTCCCAGGATGAGGCTTTCCGTTCCAGGAAATCTCAAATGTCCTCTTTCTTTAAGGATCGGGGTTTCCCTTCCGCCGTCATCAACGATGCACTCATCGCATCTCCTCCATTTCCAGCACTTCAGCCCTCACCCCATCCTCCCGTCACCACAACAGGGACTGTGTTCCCTTAGCCCTCAACTACCACCCCACCAGCCTCCGGATCCAGCATATTATCCTGCGCAACTTCTTCACTTTCACCTTCAACAGGAACCCACCAATAAGCACCTTTCCCTCACTACCCCTCTCTGCTTTTCACAGGGATCGTTCCTTCCGCGACTGCCTGGTCCACACGTCCCTCCCCACAGATCTCCCACCTGGTACTTATTGCTGCAAGCGCAAGTGCTACACCTGTCCCTAAACCTCCTCCCTTACCACCATTCAGGGCCCCAAACAGTCCTTCCTGGTGAGGCACCACTTCCCTTGCGAGTCTGTTGGGGTAATCTATTGCATCCGGTGCTCCCGGTGCGGCCTCCTCTGCAACGACAAGACCCGACGCAGATTGGGGTACCGGTTCGTCAAGCACCTTCGCTCCATCCGCCTCAAGAGACAGGACCTCCAGTCACCACCAACTTCAACTCTCTTTCACATTCCCATTCGGATATGTCCGTACAAGTCCTGCTCTACTGCCATGATGAGGTCAAACTCAGGTTGGAGGAGCAACATCTCATAGACCGTCTGGGTAGTCTGTAGCCCCTTGGTATGAACATCAAATTCTTCAACTTCCCGTAATTCCCTCCCTCTCCCTTCCCCTATCGCACTTTCACTTTGGCTCCTCTTCTAGCTGCCTATCACCTCTCTCAAGATTCTTCCTCTACTGCCCGTAGTGCTTTCCCCTTACATTCCATCTTCACCTCTCCTGTCTATTCCCTCCCTGCTTCCCACCCCTCACCCTTTGATTTTTCTTCTGATTGGTTTTCCAACTTGCCACCACATTCTTTATGGGACCCCTGCCCCCTCCTTCCTCAGTCCTGACGAAGGGTCTCGGCCTGATACGTTGGCTGCTCATTTCAACGACTGCTGTCCGACCTGTTGAGTTTATCCAGCTCGTTTATACACAGAAATCGTAGCCAGAGACTCAGCAATCTTCTCCCTCGCCTCGTGGAGCAGCAAGGGGAATATCCCGTCAGGCCCCGGGGACTTATCCGTCCTAATGTATTTTAACAACTCCAACATCTCCTCTCCCTTAATATCAATATGCTTCAGAACATCAACCTCACTCATATTGTCCTCACCGTTATCAAGTTCCCTCTCAGTGGTGAATACCGAAGAGAAGTATTCATTGAGGACCTCGCTAACTTCCACAGCCTCCAGGCACATCTTCCCACCTTTATCTCTAATCGTTCCTGTCTTCACTCCTGTCAATCTTTTGTTCTTCACATAATTGAAGAATGATTTGGGATTTTCCTTCACCCAACTTGCCAAGGTCTTCTCATGCCCCCTTCATGCTCTCCTCAGCCCCATATTAATCTCCTTTCCTGCTACCCTATGTTCCTCTGTAGTCTCATCTGATCCTTTCTTCCTAAACCTCACGTATGCTGCCTTCTTCCATCTGACTGGATTCTCCACCTCACTTGCCACCCGTGGTTCCTTCATCCTACCATTCTTTATCTTCCTCACCGGGACAAATTTATCCCTAACATACTGAAAGAGCTCCCTAAACATCGACCACATGTCCATAGTACATTTCCCTACAAAAACATCATCCCAATTCACACCCGAAAGTTCTAGCCTTATAATTTGCCGTTCCTCAATTAAAAGTGTTCCTGTCCTCTCTGATTCTATCCTTTTCCATGATAATGTTAAAGGCCAGGGAGCGGTGGTCACTCTCCCCCAGATGCTCACCCACTGAGAGATCTGTGACCTGACCCGGTTCATTACCTAATATTAGATCTAGTATGGAATTCCCCCTAGTCGGAATCCGTCGCATTAGACAAACTTTGCCCCATATAAACTATTGGAACAAATCAGGTCTCAACCAATATTAGGGAAGTTTAAGTTACCCATGATAACAACCCTGTTATTTTTGCACCTTTTCAAAATTTGCCTCCCAATCTGCTCCTCGGTATCTCTGCTTTCACCAGAGGGGCTATAGAATACCCCCAATAGAGTAACTGCTCCCTTCCTGTTTCTGACTTCCACCCATACTGACTCAAAAGAGGATTCTGCTACATTACCCGCCCTTTCTGTAGCTGTAATAGTATCCCTGACCAGTAATGCCACCCCTCCTCCCATTCCCCCACCCCATCCCTTTTAAAGGACTGAAATCCAGAAATATTGAGAATCCATTCCTGCCCTGGTGCCAGTCAAGTCTCTGTAATGGCCACTACATCATAATTCCAAGTATGTATCCAAGCCCTCAGTTCATTAACTTTGTTCCCGAGGCTTCGTGTATTGCAGTACACGCACTCAAGCCCTTCTACCTTACCATGATTACACCATTTTTTCTGTTTCTCTTTCTTCAAAGCCTCTTTTTCTGCCAGTCACACCAATCAGTACCTTTCCGTTCTTCTTTCGGGTCACTACTATTGGGGACGCATAGGGGCTTCGGGACTTGGTGATGGTCCTAGCTTTCTTCAACATACTGTAGAACATCCTCCACTTCTGCAGGGCTCAGTCGCCGCGACCTTTCTGAAGGGGATATCCCCGGTAACCTGGATATTGTGATTCGTGCTCTTGGACCAACCCACATCAATCTCATCAGTGGGAAAACACCTTCCAGCTTCAACATCCTCTCTTCCAAACTCCTTTTCCAACCCACCGGCACCGGTGAGTCCCGAAATTTTGTAATGGGACGGTCCAGTGTGAGATATTCTCAATATCTGACCCTGAGAGTCCATCATGCAATGGTGTGGCGGGAATTCACTCTTTCCGAGGCTGTGAGTGTCTGATCCAACGGTGGGGCGGGAGCTTCGTTCAATGTCTGATCCTTGGAGTCTGCATTGGGACGATGTGGAGGGAGCATCACTGTGATGAGACGTTGTGCAGTGAGATTCACACCGTGTCTGATCTGGGCAGAGTGAGGTAGGGTGGTGCGGTGGAAGATTCTCTCAATGTCTGAACATGTGAGGTGTGATGTGACGGTGTGGAGGGAGCTTCACTTTGTGTCTGACTCCGGGTTTGTGTGATTGGACGGTGTGGAGGGAGCCTCACTCTGCGTCTAACCCCGGGAGTGTGTGATGGGCCGGTGGGGAGGGAGCTTCACTCTGTGTGGGATCCGTCGACTTTCTGATGGGATGTTCTGTAGGGAGCTCCACTTTGTGTCTGACACCTATAGTGCTTGATGGGAAAGTGTAGAGGGAGCTTTACACTATGTCTCATCCAGGGTGTGTGACGTCGGTTGGTGCTGTGGGAGCCTTATCCTGTATCTAACACCGGATTTTTGCGATGGATCGGCCCGGAGTGAGATTTTCCCAATGCCTGACCCTGAGAGTGAGAGCGAAGTTGTGCAGTGAATTCTCTGTGTATGACATTTTGAATACGTGAAGAGGGGGTGTGGAGAGAGCTTCATTCTGTGTCTGATCCCGGGAATTTGTGGTGGAGCGGTGTGGAGGATGCTTCACTCTCTGTCTGAGTAGGCTGTGTGATGGAACATTGTGGAAGGAGTTTCACTCTGATTGTGAACCCGAGTGTGTGTGATGGGACAATGCGGAAGGAGTTTCACTCTGATTGTGAACCCGAGTGTGTGTGATGGCACAATGCGGAAGGAGTTTCACTCTGATTGTGAACCCGAGTGTGTGTGATGGGACGATGCGGAAGGAGATTCACCCTGTGTCTGTTACAGGAATTCTGTAATTGGACGACGTTGAGTAAAATTTTCTCAATGACTGACACTGGGTGTGTATCCTGCGATGGTGTGATGGGAATTCTGTCTCCCTGCCCCCGTGACTGTGTGATGGGAATTCTGTCTCTCTGCCCCTGTGACTGTGTGATGGGATGATACGGATGGAGCTTCACTCTGTGTCCGATCCGGGGAGAGTGTGATGGGACAGTGTGTAGCGGGCTTCACACTGTACCTGATCTGGGGATTGTGTGATGGGAGATCAGTTTCAAGAGAGCTTCACTCTGTGTCTGATCCAGGGAGTGTGTGACGGGAGGACGCGGAGGGAGATTCACACGGTGTCTGATCCGGGAAGTAAGTGGTGGGACGGTGTGGAGGGAGCTTCAATGTGTCTGGCCCCAGGAGTGCGTGATGCAAAGACGCATGCGGAGATTCAGTCTTTGTATGATCCCGGGAGTGCTTGATGGAATGGTGCGTAGGGAGCTTCACCCCGTGTTGACTGCTCTGTTCCATTCCCCATCCCTCTCTTGTTAGAGACCTTTGTGGACGCAGTCCTGATATTAAACAGTGTATGAGCTTCTCTTTTGTCGTTTTTGTCTCTGAGTTCAAGGAGAGCATGCAGAATGGTGGGGGTCACGAGAGTGCCCGTATGTGGGGTGGAAGGAGGCGGTGGGCAGCCTGGATAGGGATGGGGAGTGAGGAGATTGTGGGGACCAGGCACACTCTCAGAATGACATCCGTCCGCCTGGAGCTGAGACGCTGCTGTACCAGTATGAGTAGCTCAGACCCATTAGTGTAGCACACCGGGTGCGGGGGGGGGGGCAGGGGGGGCAGTAACCCCAAGTTTCTTTTCTCAGAGCAAACATTCCTCTCAGTCGTGATGTATGTAGACATGTTTACGACCCAGCACAAAGTTTGATACATTTCATCCGAACAAGCTGAGGATGGTTTCATGTATCGGGAGGAGGAGATGAGTTTACAGTGAGGTGAGCTGTGATTATAATTGGTGAAGAATCAGAGTGGAGAGTCCGCTTGACTCTCAGTCTGTCTGCTCAGCCGACGGACAAGAGTCGCACTGACACAAGGTGAGGTGGAGAGTTGGGTCTGATGGGGTTTGAAACAATATCCCCTTTGCTGGAGGAATGCCACTCGCAACTTACAACCCGAAATCACATCACAATTTCCAATGTCAGTTTCACTGAGGTAATCACAGTGTTGCAACACCGGTTGCACTTGACTGACGTAATCGCATTGTCAATAAATTTTAAAAAAATGTTTATTTTTAAACCAGTTAAATCCTGTCCCCGTGGAGTCGTTAAATGCTATTAAAATCCCAGGTATGTGCAGCCTTGACATTTCATTCCGGCAGATCGCCTGTGGCGCACGGGGACAAACCGCTGACCAGAGAAAATGCCTGCATTATTTGAGAGGTACATGCGAGTGGACAGTGTACTGAACGTGTTCATTGTCGCTATTGGAGTTCCTGGTGAGTGAGCACAGCTGTTCGCGTTTGGCCTTCTGTCTGTAAACCGGTGTGAGCCTGTTTGAGGTCATTTTACAAGCCTTCCCCTTGATGCTTGGAACAGAAATATCTGTCAACGACATCGATCCAGATTCTTCAAAACTCTGATTTTTCAGATTTAATGATAAACTGAACTAAACCCCTGTCTCTCCTCTAACTCACGGGATTGACTTGGACGTTGTTCTTGCACTTTATGGAATTTTGTTCAGAGTGGTACCAATGCTGGGGACAGGCAGCGCTCCGGGAATGTGAGACTAGGAATAATATTGACCGGAGTGAATACTTGGCCCTTTAATGCCGCCCTGTCCATTTTATCCCAGTGTTGGGAGCCGTGAATCCTTCGGGAAGGTGTGAATGGGAAGTTATACTGGCACCTTGTCCATGTTGTTCCAGGGTTGGGGACAGACAGCTCTCCTGGAAGGAGAGAAGAGAAGACTTTCAGTAGCACCGCCCCCAGAGTTGTCCCGGGACGGTGTGACTTGGAATGGTTTGCATTTTGAAGTTCTCAGTCTCTGTGTTACTGATCAGATTGAACCCCTGGTCCTGTATTTCACTTCTCCCTCTGGAACATTTCACAGTCGCATTCAATTGCCTGTTCGCAAATAATTGGGCCTAATCTCCTGAACCTGAGTCCACGGATCTACTGACGTGGGTTGTCGAAAGGAGCTGCGCTGTAGAAGTAATCCATTAACGGAGCCACTCGGCATCTGGTTACTGTGTTGTCCCGGCTTTCCCTCAGAGACCCGACGTAAACGGGAACCACGATTTGCCCCGAACGAAGACCTCGGCCGGATACAATGAGTGTCTCTTCAGTGTGGCGATTGCTGCTGAGTTCCCACAGCATTTTCTGTGTATTGTTTGCCTTTGGATACCAGAAGACATCGGAGCAGAATTAGGCCATCTGGCCCATCGAGTTTGCTCCGCCATTAAATCGTGGCTGATCCCTTTTCCCTACTCCTCAACCCCAGCTCCCGGCCTTCTCCCCGTAATCTTGATGCCATGTCCAATCAAGAACCAATCAATCTGTGCCGTAGAAACACCCAACGACCTGTCTTCCACAGCTGGATGTGGCAACAATTTCCACAAATTCACCACCCTCTGGCTAAAGAAATTAGTCCACGTCTCTGTTTTAAATGGGAGCCCCTCTATCCTCAGGCAGTGCCCTCGTCCTGGACTCTCCCACCAGCTTTTCCATATCTTCTTGTCTCGGTCATTTAACATCGAAGGGTTTCAATGAGCTCCCCACTCTGATCCGCGGATACTCTTTCGGCCCCGTCAGATGCTGACTTTCCAGAGGTCTGGGCAGTCACGGTTAATGGAAGCGGGATGAGTACCGATCGTTGTTGTTCATGCCGTTCGTATGTAACCCTGACAATTACCGTCGCATCGCCTTAACTCCACATTGAAGAAGGCAGGTCAGAGACCGTGTGACCCATGTTTGGTGTTGGATGAGCAGCCGTTCACCGCATCTAGTCTCCTGACCTCTGGCTGAAGCCCGAACCTGTGTCCATTCCCGGAAAATGATTTTAATAATGCCCGCTGTCTTGTCTCTTCCCTCAACCTGCAGTGAATATATTGGCGATTGTGATCCTGTCTCGCGGAAAGTGCGGCCTGGCTACCTGCACCACTCGCTACCTGGTGGCTATGGCAACGGGAGATCTGCTGACCGTAGTCATAGAGGTCCTTTTGCGTCATGTCGTAAATTACTACTTCCCGTGGAATTTTCTGAGAATTGCCCCTGCGTGCAGGGTTATCGAAGTACTGAGGAAAACAGCCACAAACTGGTCTGTCTGGTTTACCGTCGCCTTCACGTTTGATCGGTTTGTCGCCATCTGCTGTCAGAAGCTGAAAACAAAATATTGCACCGGGAAAACTGCGGCCGTGGTTCTGACAACAACCGGCGTGCTTTTTTTTCTGAGAACGTTCCCCGTTACTTCCTCTGGGAACCCGGACGGATAATCAACAATGTACCGTGGTTCTGTGAACTCAAGGCCAATACTTACACTGACCTCGGGTGGATAGTATACGATTGGCTCGACATAGTTTTAAATCCGTTCATCCCTTTCGTTGTGATTCTGCTGCTCAACTCTCTGACGATCAGGCACATTGTTGTGGCCAGTCGTGTCCGTAAGGGGCTGAGGGGTCAGAGCAAGGGGGAGAACAACAGGGACCCGGAGATGGAGAGCCGGAGGAGGTCCGTGATTTTACTCTTCACCTTGTCCGGCAGCTTCATCCTCCTGTGGATGACGATTGTTATAAATTCTGTGTATTATGAGATTGCAGGAATAGGATTCAACATCAATGATTCTGAATGGATCTTTCATAACGTCGGAGTTTTGCTGAAGAATTTCAGCTGCTGCAGGAACACATTTATTTACGCGGTCACTCAGTCGAAATTCAGCGAGCATGTGATCAGCGCGGTGAAATATCCGGTCACCTCGGTGATTCAGATCATTAATCAAGCCGCGAACTGACAGCGACACGTGTTTCAAGTGGGAACAGTTTCGACAAGATTAACGGGGATGTTGCCAGGAGGAGGGGTCTGTTTTATCCGGAGATTGGCAATGCTGGGGCTTTGATTACCCAACGGGACTGGCCTGTTTTGTTTCATTGCGGGCTGGAGTTGGGAAAGGGGAGACAATTGACATGCCTTTTCATAATTTTCCGATCTGTACATCGTACATCGTCCGCCTGCAGAGGCAACTTCCGAATTCTGGGATGATTGCACAGTTAATGTATGCTCGTTGGATTTTGTGAATAAAGCGATTCCCTGCCGTTTTAATTGTAGTAGAACAGGAGACCGATCGCCACCTCCAACCCCACTGCCCCGCGGAAAACGGAACAAAAAACAAAAATATCGACCCAAACCCCACTCCCCTTTGAAATTAAAAGGGAAAGAAATGGGCGAAAATCACGGATCATAGAAACCTTAGTGCGAGATCGCTACACTTCATTAACGCCATTACATCCAACACATAAGGCAGATACACGGAAATATCTTCCATCGTCAACGAAAACTGAGACACCACACGATAAACCGACACGCCTGGCACAGCGAGAGGCGTGTCCGTCTCAATTAACTTGACCAGTACTTAACGACACTCGTTAAGAAAATAATTAGCAAATGTAGGCGCTAGAGAAACGGAGAAGTCCGACGCTCTTCGACACGTGGCAGAGACCCAGGGACGGTAGGTGGCGCTGTATCAATGGAAAAAGTCTGCCTGGATGTTATTGCAGTGCGGAGCAGGATCGACAGGGAAGATGACGGACTCCAGCTCTTCCGTTTATTGTGGAAGGGAGTTAGAGGAGAGAAAGTGGGATGCTGGGGAGAAAGAGAGTAATAGGGAGCGAGGGCAGAGATAGGAAAAGCGACTGAGAGCTTCGGAGGGGATCGGAACAGAGGAAACAGTGAAAGATAATCAGCCGATCAGGTCCCGGGACAGCAGAGAGACTCTGCATATTAACGACACCAAACCGCTCAGCAGTAAACCAAACCCTGCACATCCACCCCCCCCCCCCATGCAGCCCCTCCGCACGGAAACTCTGGCCACCCCACAAAGGTAACCCCCAACATCCAAGGGAGAAGAAAAAAAATCCAATCATATGAAGGGAATTTTATTAAAGCGAGGCTTTTGCAGTCAAATAGCCATTGCACAGGTTTCTCCGGTATTCCCTCTCGCTCTCTTCCCCACTCTCTCCCTCAGCCCCTCTTCCCACTCTCTGTCTCGCCTCTCGCATAACACACTCTCTCCGTCCCCTTTCCATGGATTCTCCCACTTTTTCCCAAGATTCATCTTTCCCTGGCCCTCCCTCCCCGTGTTTCCTACTCCTCACTCCCTCCGCTTCCGGTCTCTCACTCTCGTTACCGCTCTTCATTTCCTCCCCTCCATTCTCTCTATCACACTCTCAAACTCTCACTCCTTACTTACTGACGCAATCCCCTCTCTCTTTCCCTTGGTCTTCCGCCACACCCTCTCTCCCTACTCCATAATCCCTCTGCTCCTTCATTACCTCTTTGTCTCCTTCCCCGAACCTCCTACCCACTCTCTTGCTCCCACCACTCTCTGCCTCCTTTCCCACTCCCTCCCTCCGCTTCCCTCCGCCTCCCGCTGTCATCTCACCACTCCTTTGTTACCCTGCTACCTCTAGCATGCCTCTCTTATACCCCTCTCTGCTCCCTCTCTAACCACTGTCCGTGTGAGTGTGTGCGTGAGTGAGAGACAGAGAGAGAGAGAGTAGGGGGAGACAGACAGGCAGACAGACAAACAGGGAGAGATGGGTCAGTGCATGTGCTTCCTTTTCTCCAGATGTGTAAGGATGGTGTGTAGAGCTGTGGCCATTGCGTGATTTGGCGATGGGGTAGTGTGTGCGGACAACAGTGTGAGTGAGAGAATGCTGATAAAGGGTATTTGAAAGAGCTATGGGACTTGGGCAGGATGAAGGCGGACTAAACTCAAAATGTGCGCCGCAAAACTAGGAGGTGTGTTTACAGATATTTTTAATCTCTCCCCCTCCCAGTGTAGAGTGCCCTCCTGCTTCAAAGCATCCACCATTGTTCTTTTCCCTGAAATGTCTGAACGCCTGTTGTCCTGTCGCACTCACCTCAATGATAAGCAAATGCTTTGATTGTTCATGGACTACATCTGCAGCATGGTACCACCCACAATGGACCCCCTACAATTCACCTACCGACAGAACCGATCGATAGATGACGCAATAGCCACAGCTCCACCCTCCGTCATTACACATTTGGAGAAAAGGAATGCTTATGTGAGAATGCCGTTATCGGACTAAATTCAACTCCGTCATTTGCCTCCAGGCTTCACGAGAAGCTCAGAGACCTCGGCCTTCACCGTGCCTTGTGCAGCCGGATCCTGGACCTCCTGTCAGATGGCCGGCAGGTGGTAAGAGTGGGCTCCCTTACTTCTCAACTGCTGACCCTCAACATGTTCCCCTCGGGGCTGTGTCCTAACCCCCTCCTTTATTTTCTGTAAATTCATGACATGTCGCCAAAACAGCTCCCATCTGCTAATTAAATTTGCTGTCGATACTGCACTCTTTGGCCTTATCACAGATAATAATGAGGCAGCCTACAGAGAGGTCATCACCTAGACACAGCTGTCAAAAAAGACAACTACTCAATATCGCAAAAACAAAGGAGATGGTTGTGGACTATTGGAGCACTGAATGTTTCTGGAGTTGAGAGGTTAAACAACTATAAGCTCCTCGGCATCCACATCACCGAGCATCTCACACGATCTGTACATACCGGCTGTGCGATGAAAAAGGCACAACGGCGCCTCTGTCACCTCAAATTCCCAATGAAGTGCCGTCGTTGACTTTCATTCTTTATAGCTGCATCGATATGTCGGGACCAGGTTAGGTCCTCAGAAATCCTGACAGCCAGGAACTTGAAAATGCTCACTCTCTCCCCTTCTGATCCTTCTATGAGGATTGGTGTGTGTTCTTTCGTCTTCCCTTCCTGAAGTCCACCATCGGGTCTTTCGTCTTACTGACGTGGAGTGTAAGGTTGTTGCTGCGACACCACTCCATCAGTTGGCATATCTCGCCCACTCGTCTTCCTCAGCGTTCCTCCGGGCAACGGTGTACCCACAATACAATATATCACACACAGCACATAAAACAAAATATTGCCATAAATTGTGGGTGTTGATCATCGCTTTTCGTGCAATGTCCCTTGCATTGAAATATTCGCAACTCAGAATCTTCGTCTCACAATGATCGTGCTTCTGATTCCGGACCCTGTCCGAGTTCTTCACAAAATCCGTCTTCACATGCTCTCCACTATCAGTTCTGGCACTCCCGGGAAAAGAGCCCAATAATGCAAAATTCTGAAGCACTCCCTCCTAAACCAAATCCTTAACCACGTATTAAACTATCCGACCTTTTACTTAACACGTCACTAGTGCGTAGCATGGGTAAAATCATGAGATCACAATCATGGAGCTCCTGTCCATAAACTTTCCACTTGACTTCCTGACCTCACTTTCCAGAATCTCGTGGAGTGCCTGAAAGATAAATCTGGAAGTACAGTTGTGTGTGTTTGTGTGTGTGTGTGTGTGTGTGTGTGTGTGTGTGTGTGTGTGTGTGTGTGTGTGTGTGTGTGTGTGTGTGTTACTACCTGGGCCTGCATGTCTCTGTGCTGTTGTGTACATGCGTGTGTCTCCTTAGGTTCATGTCTTCGCGTTTTTCTGTCTGGGAGTTAGTGTGTGACTGTTTCTGCGTCTTCCTCAGCGTGTGTGGCAGTGTTTGTGTGTGGGTGATAGTATGCGGGACTATGTGTGGGTGCGGGTATCTGTCTCGGGGTGTATGTGTATTTGTGTGAGCGAGTGTGCCGGTGTGTGTCTGGGTTAATTTTATGTATTAGGGAGGGAGACACATCAGCAGCCATTCCACGTCATAAACACAAGGATCCGCACACCTGACTGTCCGCTTTAGTCCATTGTCTCTGCCTGCTCTTGTCCGACCAAACTCGTGTCCGTATACTGTGACGCAGCAGGCCAGGCAGCATCTACAGGAAGAAGTACAGTCGATGTTTTGGGCCGAGACCCTTCGTCAGGACTAACTGAAAGAAAAGATAGCAAGAGTTTTGAAAGAAGGTGATGGAGGGGGAAATCCGAAATGATAGGAGAAGACAGGAGCAGGAGAGGTGAAGCTAAGTTTTGGAAAGGTGATTGGCAAAAGGTCTTCAGAGCTGGAGAAGGGAAAGGGTCACGCGACTGGAGGCCTCGGGTGAAAGAAAGGTGGGGGGAGCACCGGAGGGAGATGGGAACAGGCAAAGAGTGATTGTGAGAGGGGCAGAGAGAGAGAGAAAAAAGGAGAGGGAGGTAATAAATAATTTAAAAAAAAACAAGGAATGGGGTAAGAAGGCGAGGAGATGGATCAACGCAAGACAGAGAAATCAATGTTCATCCCATTAGGTTGGAGGTTACCCAGTGGGAATATATGATGTTGTTCCTCTAACCTGAGTTTGGATACATTTGGACAATAGAGGAGTCCATGGATAGACATATGAGAATGGGAATGGGACGTGGAATTAAAATGTGTGGCCACTGGGAGATCCTGCCTACTCTGGCTGACAGAGCGTAGGTGTTCAGCGAAATGGTCTCGCAGACTGCGTCGCGTCTCACCAATATATAAAAGGCCGCACCGGGAGCACCGGACACAGTATACCACACCGGCCGACTCACAGGTGAAGTGTCGCCTCACATGGTATGTAAAATGGGACATCATTTTATCTCCCTCGGTCCAGTGCAATCCCGTTCACATCTATGACACTTCACATGGTATCGATTTCTTGAACAAATTAAAATTCCTGGACACGATCGCTTCGCTGGGCATGACTGCGCAGTACCCAAACACTTCAACCACCATCCCTACCAACCAAGAAGGTTGTAAAGCGCTCCGCTTCCTTCTCGACAACAGAAACAACCGGTTCCCCACCAGCTCCCGTTATTCAGAGTTACAGAACACGACAATAAAGAAAGAGACGCTTTTGCTCCTTCCCACCGTACCGAGTCCCAGGACTGCGCCTGGACCACAGCCCAACCAGACCCTTCTGATCCATGTGCTTATCCAAACTTTAGTTCGTCCCGCTGTCGCGCCACGCTCTGAGTGAAGAATTTGACCTCAAGTTCCCCGGAAATTGTACGTCTTTTACCCAAAACATGCGACCCCCTGTTCCTGTCGCGCCCAACCTCAGTGGAAAAAAAAATCATGCCTGCATTTACTCTATCAAAAGTACTCAGAATAGGTGATACAGCACAATTTCAATCGCATAACCCATTTCGATAATTTCGTGTCTGACGAATGGTTCCTTTATTCGACAGACATATTTACAGTGGCAGATCACTGTAAATGATGTGACCCCTTTGATAGTTCAGACGCTTATGTTGGTTCCAACCAATTCACAGAGATGGTCAAAAAGCTTCTGAGAAGAGAGAACCAGACGCCGAAGGTTATCATTGTGGGAGTTGACGCGTGTACGGGCAGGGGGTGCAGGGAGACTGATGGGGGACCGGAGATGAGATCCGTTTAGTGTGGCGACATGGTTCACGCAGACACTGTCGGCCGAATGATCTGTTCCTCTATTTACCGTTCTCACTTTTGTGCAGGAGGAAAGATAAAAGGCAGAATTTTTTTTACTATTTCAGAGAAATGGTGGTGAACGTGGACATGTTGTTGAACCAGGGCAGAGTGCGGTACACTTCACACAAACAAGCTGACAATGGCCACTGTGGGGGATAAGGTCACAGTGAGATGAGCTGTGATTACAACTGGTGCAGAATCAGAGTGGAGAGGCGCTTTTACTCTCAGTTAATCTGCTCAGCAGATGGACAAGAATCGGGCGACACAAGCAGAGATTGAATGCTGTGTCTGATGGCATCGTTAACAGTATCCACTCTGCTGGAAGAACCCCGTTTGCAATTTACACCGCTTAAAATGGTTACTGGAAACCGGGAATGAGATCTGAGCCTGGTTATTGGTAATGTGGAGTGAGATCTCAGGACGGTCACTGTTAATAGAAAGTGATCGGAAGACGGGCACTTATAATCCGGAGTGAACCAAGGAAGATTATTAGTAATCCGGAGTGAGATCCGAGGACGGTTACCGGTAATCGAGAATGAGATCCGAGACTGGTTACTGGTAATCGGCAGTGAAAACTGAGAATGATTACTGGTAATCGGGAGTGAGATCTAAGTAAGATTATTGGTAATCTGCAGTGAGATGTGAGATGTTCGCTGTAAAACTCAGTGGTTCTCCTGAACCGATTGCCAAGAGTCGCACCGACACAACATGAGTTGGAGAGATGAGAAAATTATCCACTTTGCTGGAAGAATGCCAGGCGCTATTTGTAGGTGTAGGGAGACGGATCAGGGGCCGGGAGATGAGATCCGTTTAGAACGCCGTTCGCAATTTACGCCCCTTCAAATCGTCACAAGATGATTACAGCAGTGAAAACTGGGAATGGTTACTGCTGATCGGTAGTGAGATCCGCGAATGGTTACTGGTAACCGGCAGTGAAAACTGGGAATGATTATTGGTAATCGGTAGTGAGATGTGAGGACGGTTACTGATTATTAGGAGTGAAATCTGTGGATGTTCGCTGTAAAACTGAGTCGGGCTGAACCGATGGCCAAGAGTCGAACCGACACAACATGAGTTGCAGAGATGAAACAGGTGGTGTTTGGAAAATTATCCACTTTGCGGAAGAATGCCAGGCGCTATTTGCCATACCATCATAATTTCCATTGTTAGTAGTTTCATAATTGATTATCTAACTTAACCACAGTAATGCAAAGTGGTGTCGCAATTGTGTGACGAAATCGGGTCGAAAATTATTTAAACATCTTTAATTTTAAATGTGTTGAACTCGGCCCCTGGGGAGTCGCAAAATGGTATTAAACCCCAGGCATGTGCTGCCGCAGCACCTCATTCCGAGAGATCGCCCGTGGTACACGGGGGACAAATCACCGGCCAGACAGGATGCCTGCATTGTTGGATAGGTTCTTGAGTGCCTATAAAGTATCGAACGTGTTCATTGCGGTCATCGGAGTTCCCGGTGAGTGAGTGTAGCAATTCGTGTTTGTTATTACTGCCTGTTAACCGGTGTGAACCAGTTTATGGGAAGCTTACGGGATTCTCACTTGGGGATCGTTGCATAAACACCCGCCAGTGATATGGAGTCTACCAAATCATCATTCTGATTGTTTTTCTTATTTAATGACAAACGAGACTAAACCTCTCTCTCTTCTCCAACTCATGGGACCGACTCCAGTATTGTTGTTGTATTTGTTGGAATTTTATCCAGAGTGGTACCAGAGCAGGCGACAGGAATGTGGGACTGGGAGAGTTTTACTTGACAGTGCTGGGTGTTTCTGAGTGACAAATCCGAGTGAATCCTTGTTCCTTGACTGACACCCTATCCAGAGTTGCCCCAGGGCTGGGAGCAGGCAAAGCTCCGGGAAGGGTTTGCATTTTGAATTTCACTATCTCTGTGTCACTGATCAGATTGAATCCCTGCTCCGCGTTTCACTTCTCCCTCTGGAACCTGTCACCGATGGTCCTTCTTGTGCAAGTGCTGGGAGCCGGGAATCCTCCGGGAAGGTGTGACTGGGAAGATTTAATGGCACCTTGTCCACGTTGTCCCGGTGATGAGGACACACATCTCTCCAGGAAGGAGAGACTCGGAGACTTTCAGTGGCACCGTCTCCAGAGTTGTCCCAGTCTTGGGGACGAGCAGCACTCTGGGACGGTGTGACTGCGTCGGGTTTGCATTTTGAATTTCAGAGATTGTGTTACTGATCAGATTGAACCTGTGGTCCCAAGTTTCACTTCTCCCTGTGGAACCTGTCACAGTCGGATTCTATTGCCTGTTTGTTAATTATTGGGTCTGAACTTTTGAACATGGGTCACGGATCTTGTGACGGGGGTTGTGGAAATGAGCTGCGCTGTAGAAGTAATCCATTAACGGATCCACTCGGTATCTGGTTACTGTGTTGTCCCGGCTTTCCCTCAGAGGCCCGACGTAAACTATTGCCCCGTTTTGCCCTGAAGAAAGGCCTTTGCCGGATATTTCGAGTGTCTATTCAATGTGGCTGTTGTTGCTGAGTTCCCCGGGCATTTTGTGTGTGTTGTCTCCCTTTGGATACCAAAAGACCAAGTGGCCCATCGAGTCCGCCGTTCATCCTGCCTGATCCTGTGATACTGTCCCACCTTGGGAGGTATCTTTACCACCTCGTTTGTATCTGGAAAGGTTTTAATAAGATCCACCCCCGACACCCCCACAACCCCTCTGATCCACGCAAAACCGTTTCGGCCCCGTCAGCTGTAAATCGCAGACTGGAACCGGGGTGAGCACCGATCGTTGCTGTTCATGCCGCTCGTGTTTAACCCCGACGATTAAAGATATCGCTTTATTTCCACATTAAGAAGGCAGGTCAGGGGCAATGTGGCCCAGGTTTAGTGTGAGAACAGCAGTCGGTCACCTCATCTACATCTCTGGATGAAAACACAAACTGTGTCCATTCCAGACAGCGAGTTTAATAATGAGCTGTGTCTGTTCTCTGCTCTCTCCCTGCAGTGAATTTAGCGGCGATTGTGATCCTGCCCCGGGGAAAGTGCGGCCTCTCCACCTGCACCACTCGCTACCTGGTGGCCATGGCAACGGCGGATCTACTGACCATAATCATAGAGGTCCTTTTGCGTCAAGTCTTAGATTATTACATGCCGTGGAATTTTCTGAGGATTTACCCTGTATGCAAGGTTATGGAGGTACTGAGGCACACAGCCACATACTGTTCTGTCTGGTTCACCGTCACCTTCACTTTTGATCGGTTTGACGCCATCTGCTGTCAGAAGCTGAAAACAAAATATTGCACCGGGAAAACTGCGGCTGTGGTTCTCACAACAGCCGGCGTGCTGTCCTTTCTGAGAAGCTTTCCCCGCTACTTCCTCTGGGAACCCAGGCAGATAATCAACAGTGTATCGTGGCTTTGTGAACTCACTGCCAATACTTACACGGACATCGGATGGATATTATACGATTGGCTCGACATAGTTTTAAATCCATTCATTCCTTTCGCTGCGATTCTGCTGCTCAACGCTCTGAAGGTCAGGCACATTGTTGCGGCCAGTCGTGTCCGTAAGGGGCTGAGGGGTCAGAGCAAGGGGGAGAACAGCAGAGACCCGGAGATGGAGAGCCGGAGGAGGTCTGTGGTGAAACTCTTCACCCTCTCCGGCAGCTTCATCCTCCTGTGGATGACGAACGTTGTAAATTTCATGTATTATGAGATCAAATGAATAAGATTCATATATTTCAGTGATTCTGAATGGATATTTCACTACGTCGGAGCCTTGCTGAAGAATTTCAGCTGCTGCACGAACACATTTATTTACGCGGTCACTCAGTCGAAATTCCGGGAACAGATGATCAGCGCGGTGAAATATCCAGTCACCTCGGTGCTTCAGATCATTAATCAAGCCGCGCACTGAGCGGAGTCTGGAGGCGGCAGCAGTGTCTCCAGTCCGGGCTCCAGATACTCACATTCACCGCCTGATCTCTCATGGGGTTATTTCCGGGAGGTGTGTTCCATGGACCGGAAGGGCCTGGGCATTAGGTGTAGCGAGAGTGTGGACCAGAAGAGGATGGAGGAGCGTTCATCGTGCTCGAGGGAAAGAGGGTTGTTGTTGGGAGGGGGAGCAGTGAGACAGAGGCTGAACCAGGTGGGGAAGTGGTGCTCGCGTAGTCTTGAGGTGATTGGAAGAACGAGCGAGATTGTGTGTGTGTGTGTGCGCGCGCGCGCGTGTGTGTGTGTGTGTGTGTGTGTGTGTGTGTGTGTGTGTGTGTGTGTGTGTGTATGAGTGACAGCGAAATGTGGTCAAAGTGGAAAGTGTACACAAACGATTTACGAGGATGATGCCAGGAAGTGGGGCGGGGGAGCTGTGTTATAGAGTTTGGCCAGCCCGGGTCCTTATTCTCCTTCATGAGGGACCTGTACTGATTGTAAGTACTACCCACCGTCAATGAGGGGGGTGGGCTGGAGATGGGGAAGGTGGACAATTTACCTGCATTTACTGGTTTTGCTGTCGGGACATAGTGCAGCGTGTGGTTGTAGTAGTGAGTCTGAATTCTGGGATGAGTACGCAATCAACGCAGGCTCGTAGGGTTTTGCAAGAAAAATATGTCCCTGAATTTTCAGTTTATAACAAAAGTCGGAGACCTTTTATTTGATTCTGTAGAAAACAAACCCAGTCGATCTACAGTTTCGTCATTGGGTCAGGCACCGCCTCGTAAAGTGAACACAACAATTATATGATGGAGTTTGTGAATGATGTGGAGCATTTCCTCTTACGAACAGCTCGTGTCATTTGCCTCAGTTTACATTGCCCCACAAATGTTTCGCGACAGTGGGACTTGTTGCGATGGAGGGAACAATCATTGTTGTATCACGCTCATATTAGGGATCAGAGCACAGACACTATCCAGTCTCCTTCTGACTCGAGTCCTCCCGTCCCGGCAACAGAAGACCTGAATCCTTTGCGCGCCTGTCTAGGTTAATTACGTCCTTTCTGAGGAGGGCGACCAGAGATTCACTCGGTTCTCCAGCTGTGGTCTCACCAAACCAGAAAGGGACAGAATGGGAACGGGCCTTTCCAATCACTGCGTTTCTTTCTTTCGTTTTTTTAATTTTTTTTTAAATTTCGGATACTCAAATACAGAGTTCATAAGGATACCTATTATAAATCAAAATAAGATAGCACAAAATGCACTATATATAAACTATAGTCATACAATCAGAGTATCCCATATTGGTAATCTATCAAACAAAATAAATGGAGTCATGAAGTCATGATTGATTATATTATTTAAAAAAGATCTATATCCGCTACCAAGACGAAGCTGGTTGGAGAAAGAAAAACAAGAAAAAATTAAAAGCGTACTTTATAATAATAGCCCGGATCTATATTACAATAAGAATTAAAAGGTTTATAAAATGGTTCAGAAAGGGTCTCCATAACGTTTGAAAATATTGTTTGAAATTTTTAAAAATTCGAAAAACGAATCTTCTCCAGATTTAAACATCACATAACCACTGAGCATGTGTATTATTGAGAGGGAGGAGATGAGTATGCTGTGGATTTCACCAATAGATTTGGGTTCTCCCCAGCCACAAGCAAGATTCCACAAACCCAATAATAAATGTAATTGTTAATTTGTATGCGGGATGGGAACTCTTGAAAAACATAGACCAACCTCACTTCAGGGGTAGGTAATTTACTCGGCAGGATTCTTAGGGAAAGGCTGCAGAGTTATCGAACAGCACGAGCACAACCTGACCCCGGGAAACTATAGGCCGGTATGTTTGACGTCGGTAGTGTGTAAATTATTGGAAGATTAGACCTACAAGTATTTAGATAGATAGGGACTCATTAGGGAGAGTCAACACGGCTTTGTGCCTGGTAGGTCATGCTTAACAAATTTATTAGATTTTTTCGAGATTGTTACAGGGAAAGTGGATGAAGGGAAGGCAATGGATGTTATCTACATGGACTTCAGTAAGGCCTTTGACAAGGTACCAAATGGGAGGTTAGTTAGTAAGATTCAGTCGCTAGGTATACATGGAGAGGTAGTAAATTGGATTTAGACATTGGCACAATGGGAGAAGTCAGAGAGTGGAAGTGGAGTATTGCTTCTCTGAGTGGAGGCCACTGTGATCAGTGCTGGGTCCATTGTTATTTGTCATCTATATCAATGATCTGGATGATAATGTGGTAAATTGGATCAGCAAATTTGCTGATGACACAAAGATTGGAGGTGTAGTAGACAATGAGGAAGGTTTTTAAAGCCTGCAGAGGGATCTGGACCAGCTGGCAAAGTGGGATGACAAATGGCAGATGGAGTTTTATGCAGACAAGTGTGAGGTATTGCACCTTGGTAGAAAAAAGCAAGGTAGAACATAGAAGGTGAAAGGTAGGACCCTGAGGAGTGCAGTAGAACATAATTCCCTAAAATTACGGATACGTAATTCCCTAAAAGTGGCGTCACAGGTAGATAGGGTAGTAAAGGGAGCTTTTGGTACATTGACCTTTGTAAATCAAAGTATTGAGTATGAGAGTTGAAATATCATGTTGAGGTTGTATAAGGCATTGGTAAGGCCGAATTTGGACTATTCTGTGCAGATATGGTCACCGTATAACAGGAAGGATAACAGTAAGGTTGAAAGAGTGCAGCGCAGGTTTGCAGTGACGTTGCCGGGACTTGAGAAACTGAGTTACAGAGAATGGTTGAATAGGTTAGGATTTGATTCCCTGGAGCGTCGAAGAATGAGGGGAGTCTTGACAGAGGTATATGAAATTATGATGTGTATAGATAGAATGAATGCAAGCGGGCTTTTACCACTGAGGTGAGGGAATAAAAATATCCAGATAACACGGTTTAAGGGTGAAGGGGAAAAAGTTTAAAGTGAACGCTGGGGGACGGGCTTCTTCACACAGAAAGCGGTGGGAGTGTCGAATGAGCTGCCAGATGATGTTGTAAATGCTGGCTCATTTCTAACATTTAAGAAAAACACGGTACAGGGATGAAAGATGAATGGAGGGATATGGGCCATGTGCAGGTCAGTGGAACTAGGCAGAAAAATGGTTCAGCATAGCCAGGAAGCGCCAGAAGGCCTGTTTCTGAGCTGTAATGTTCTATGGTTCTATGGTCCTTGGCCCTTCCTACTTGTGCCGACCTGCTTTCTAGCCTCTTCCTCCCGGCATGCACCGGAACATTAGCCTTCCACACCACTTCCCGTCATTGCACCTACCGAGATAGGAACTAGACGAGGAGAGAATAGAAAAGCCGTTCGGAGAGAAATATGGACCACACACCGCACAGAGAGGGACAGCATCCCGATCGCCAACCCCCATCCCTACTGCCCCGCGCAAAACAGAGCAAAAATATCGACTCCAAACCCTACTCTCAAATCAAACGGGAAACAAATGGGTGAAAAACACGTAGCATTGAAACCATCAGTGTGAGATGCATCTTTGAGAGTTAATGGACCCTTTGATTTTTCTTCGTTTCCTCTTGATAACTGTTCGCTGAGGCTGGAATTCGTAAACATACTTACTTTATAATCCTATGCGGTGTAAAATCTGCTATACCTTACCGATGCACACCTGCATATGAGTAATATTTACACCGCCATTGCTCAAGTCGGCATTCCATTATTGGGAACCTTACAGCTTTCTGGTTTGCTGGGACCGAAATCACACCGCCCCTAGACCTGCATTGTCTGAGAAAGGTGATAATCCGGCGGCTGTCAGCAGAGCCGACTGACGGCGAAGTTTCTATACAAGTGGCAGAGAAGCGAGAATAGATGTTCGATGTCTACACTGGAGAGGTTGTAATGGGGCACCGCTCCTCCTCCTGCCACTGACAATCGCTGCTCCCACTGACGCCGTCGCGTCCTCTCTCTGACTCCATCTCTCTTCCTACAAGCCCCATTGTCTCAGTTATACTCCTCACACCGATATTCCTCTGGTTGGCCTTCATTGTGAGCGGAAAACTAAGTGGGTTAGATCAAGGTCCACAACAGTTCACCCTCTATATCACCGGGTAGGACGAGGGGACACAGCGAAGTGAAATTCATTTTGATGATAGCACTTATCTGAAAAGTAGATTAATTTTGGATATTGATAGTCTGCACAGTGATATGAACACGTTCAGAGAGAGGGCAAAGGTATTTCGGATGTATTAAACGTTGGGAATGCGAGATTCTTCACTTTCGAGGGGGAAACACAATTGCTTAGTTTGTAAAATCATAATTTTAACTGCATGAATTTGACCGGCTAACGAAAGTGTAAGTGGATTCCATCTACAAAATAATTGCTTCATAAAATGCACTAAAGGACCCAAATTAGCTTTACAGAGACCTTGATAATTTTTAGCAATAATAATACCTAAATATTTAAACGAGTCATATATAGAGGTAGAATCATTTAGGGGAAATAATTTACTCTTATGAAGGTTTAGGTTACATCACGAAAACTTTACAAATTTGCTTAATGGTTTCAATATTAAAAGGAACGGATACTTCGGGATTCGAAATCTATACTAAGAGATCGTCAGCATAAAGGGAGATCTTATGAACAGTCTCATTTATGAAAATTCAATGACTATCTTTAGCTTCACGAAGTGCAATAGCCAAGGGTTCCAGCATCAAATTAAATAGCAAGGGCTTAACGGACATCGTTGTCTCGCACACCGCGAAAGAAAGAAAAAAACGATATGTGCAATTATTAGTAATAAGAATAGCAATAGATCTTTTTTTATATATCATTCTGATCCACTTATTAATATTAATCCCTCAGCCGAATTTCACTAAAATGTTAAATAGGTATTTCCATTCAACTCTGTCAAATGCATTTTCAGCATCGAGAGGGATAGCATCGAGAGGGCGTCTTAGAGAAGGATAAATATATTACATTTAACAGTTTTCAAACATTAGAGAAGGAATAACGGCCATTTACAAAACCTGTTTGGTCTTGAGAGACAATATTAGCTTGAAATTCTCCAGCTGATTAGCCATTATTTTTGAAAGAATTTTAACATCCACTTTTAATAATTTAAAAGGACTATATGAAGCATAATCAGTAGGGTCTTTACCTTTTTTAAGAAGTAAAACAAAATAGAAGCTATATTAAATGTGGGAGGTAACTTTCCTATCAAAGAAGAAGGTTTATGCAATTCCAAAATATATGGGGAAAGCAATTTTTCAAATTCTTTGTAAAATCCTACAGAATAAACATCCAGTCCAGGAGCTTTACCAGATTGGATAGGAAAACAATAGCTTTATGAATTTCGTTTTCCGTGTTAGGAGCTCAAGAGTTTCTTGGTCTTCAACAGAAATTCCAGGAAAAACGATCTTTTGTAAAAAGGCATTCATTTTAGAAGAATCAACTGGAAAGTGAGATTTATAAAGTTCATTGTAAAAGTCTTCACAAATTTTAATGATATCTTCATAATTACGTGGTGAAATACCGTTTCCCTTACGAATTTTTAAAATGTCTTTTAGTTCTATCTGTTTTAATTGAGATGCTAATAGCTTATTTCTTTTATCCACGAACACATAAAATTGAATTTTCAGTTTAAGCAACCTTCTTTCAGTAGGATAACTTAGCAATAAATTACATTGTGATTGGAGTTCAACTCTTTGTTTGAATAAATTAATGTTTCGAGAAATTGCATAAATATTATCCAGGTCTTCAATTTGTTTTGCAATCTTATTTAAATCTGTTTTTTTTACTGTTTCTTCAGCTTAGCAAAATATGAGTTTATCTGACCGCCGAAAAGTGCTTTAAATGTATCCGATATAATCAATTTCGACACATCTCCGGTATTGTTAAAAAAAAAATATTATTTTATCTTAGTTTCAATAAATTTGACAACGTCCGAAATTTGTAATCATTTTCTGGAAAACGCCAAGGCAAATTAGCAATAACAATATCATTCAATTCCCAAGTTAACCTTAAAAGTGCATGATCTGAGTGAACGATAACATCATATTCACATTTCTGAACTTTGGACAAAAATCGGGGATCAGCTATAAAATAATCGATTCTCGAATATTTTTGTGAACATGTGAAAAAAAAGAATAACCTCTATCATTGGGATTTAAATGTCTCCAAATTGCACCCAGGCTAAAATCAATTAAAAATGAGTTAACAAGTGATGCTGAACAACTCGGAAGCCGCTGATTTGTTGAACTGTCGTCAATCAACGGATCTAAACAGCAGTTGAATTCACTCCCCATTAACAACATATATTCATTCACATCCTGTAATAAAGCATTTTTTAAAAGAAGTATCATCTACATTAGGTCCATAGAGATTAACCAGGGCAATTTTTCTATTACAAATTGATCCTTTAACAATTAAAAATCTACCATTAATATCTGACACAATGTCTTCTTGGATGAATAAAATATTAGATTTTTCAAATTTTTTTATTAGTTTTTCAAAACATTTTACAAATTAAAAACCCCAAATCCCAATGAGGAACATTATAACAGTGCAAAATTAAGCATACAATAACAATATGCTACAAAGGAAGAGAATTTAGCAAAAAAAAAAAGCACCTGAATTAAAAACAAGTAAGCTGAGTGTCCTCCCCAAGCCCCACAACACAAGAAAAAACAACAGCAACTCCAGTCCAACCACAACACAATATAGAGAGTATAGGACAGGACAGCCAAACTCCCAGACTGTGAATACACTCAGCAACAGAGGGTAATAATGCCTTCTACCAGAAAAAAAAAGGAGCTGAAAGCAAGGGACCGAAAAGAAAAAAAAACTATTCAAGAGGAAGGTTATGAAAGTACTCGATAAAAGGTCCCCAGACCTTATGGAACTTTAGATCCGAATTGAGAACTGAATAATGAATTTTTTCGAGGTCCAAACAGGCAATGATGTCGTTAAGCCATTGAGCATGAGTGGGCGGGGCAGCACCTCTCCATCTGAGGAGGATCAAGCGTCTAGCCAGGAGAGACGCAAAGGATAATATTCGGCATTTGGTCGGACCCAGACATAAATCTGTCTCGCCCCAAAAACCGAACAGAGGAATTAAGGGGTTTGGTTCTAGGTGCTGATTCAGAATACACGATAACGTAGGGAAGACATCTTTCCAGAATTTCTCCAAGCTAGGACAGAACCAGTACATATGGATGAGAGAGGCCACGCCCCTCTTGCATTTATCACAGAGCGGACTAACGCTAGGGTAGAATCGAGGTAGTTTAGATTTAGACAAATGGGCTCTGTGAACAATCTGAAACTGTAAAAGGCAGTGGCGAGCACAAAGAGCGGTTGAGTTAACCGATTTGAGAACTGAATCCCAGCTCTCCTCAGATAAGGAGATATATAAATCCTGCTCCCAGGCCATTTTGATTTTATCCATGGGGGCCCGTCGTAAGGCCGCTAGTTTATCTCGGATGATTGATATGAAGCCTTTACCTAGTGGATTCCTGGAAAGAAATAGGTCCATAGCATTTTTCGCAGGCATTTCAGGAAAGTTAGGAATTAAAGGAGCAATAAAGTGTCGGATTTGGAGATATCTGAGAAAATGAGCATTGGGCAGATTGAACTTAACAGAGAGCTGCTGAAAAGCGAAGCGATTATCAACGAAAAGATCTTCAAAATGTCTAATGGCCTTCCTATACTAAACCTGGAATGCTGAATCGTATGTAGTAGGTAAAAAAAGTTGATTATGAGCAATAGGGCTGGAAACGGAAAATCCCTGGAAACCAAAGCATTTCCTGATCTGAGCCCATATACGCAAAGTGTGTCTAACACACTGTCTATTGATCTGGGCAGACTACTAGGGAGTGCAGAGCCAAGAAGTGCAGAGATAGATAATTCTTTAGTGGAGCTCAGCTCCATCGCCACCCAGTTAGGGCACTCGGGTTGGCCATGGAAGAAAGACCAGAACGTAGCACAACGTATATTAGCTGCCCAATAATATAAACGAAAGTTAGGTAAAGCCATGCCACCCTCTTTTTTAGATTTTTGGAGATGGATTTTATTAGTTCTAGAGCGCTTATTCTGCCACAGATATGACAAAATAATAGAGTCTAAGGAAACAAAAAAAGATTTAGGAATAAAAATTGGGATAGATGGAAATAGGTATAAAAATTTGGGGAGAACATACATTTTAACAACATTATTACGACCTACCAAAGACACAGATAGAGGTGACCATTGTACCAGACTCTGTTTTATAGCATATGAGAGATTGGCAAAGTTTTCACGAAAGAGATTTTTAAACTTCCTTGTGACTGTAATTCCAAGATAAGTAAATTGATTATGGACTACTTTAAAAGGGAGATCATGAAATGTTAGTTCTTGTGCTTCTTTATTAATTGGGAGAAGTTAAATATTAGATTTAATAAAAAATAGATACTCCCGTTGTTTTATTTTGACAAGTAGCGTGAAATTGAAGGCCCTTCCACATTTAAAATAATCTGTTTTGATTGCCCGTTCTGATATGCGTTTTTGTGAGCAAAAATTATATCGGATAGGATTCGATTAATGATTTTGAAAGTCCCCTTGCGCTTATAGGATGATTTCAATCACGTATCTTCCAACTTCTAACTATTTTCTGCTAGTTACCAGAAAAAAAACTATTTTATTTAACACATAAATACAGGCATACCAGCACGGGCTAATCAAAACTGCCTGTGAGAAATATAACCATATACAAAACATATATGCTCCGGAACTCCGTAATGGGAAATAATATAAAAAAGAAAACTAAAATTGATCCCACAATTAATCGTATAACTCAAAACTAACCCCAGTCCTCCTACCACCCCGAAAAGCCCGAAATCCAGCAAAGAAAAGCGAAATGCATCCCTACAGAAGTAAAACAAAAGAAAGACTTCGCGAGCTGCCAATTTTATAATGTTAATTTTAAAAGCTTTCCTTAATTCCTCCCCGCAGCTAAAAAAAAGCAACAAACGGCCCTAAGACAGGAAAGCCCTACAGAGGGAAAATATATTTATACTTAATCCTGAAAAATAATCTGGGGAATGCAGACACAGTCTCCGAAAACGCCAAAACAATAAAATTAAAGAAAGAGAAGAATGCTAAGTAATCTCTGATGAAGAAAAATCTGCGTCATTTTCCATTTAACTTATACGCCCAATGAAAATTTGTTTTAGAAAAAAGTAAGTATTTATCTCATAAGCCTTCCGAACTATGTATATTTAAGAAACAATCCTGATGAATTATGAAAACTATCACTTAATTAATGAAAGAAACGAGGACAGAAACAAATAATCAAGCAGTATAACGATCTGCCCGCTGTGTTAATTCGCTCAGTAGACCAAACAGATTTCTGAAAAGTCATTCATCAGTCACATCAAAAAGTTCACATCTTCTTTAAATGTTCCATCGATCAATGGACATCTTAAGCAAATCAGAAATCTTCAAAACTTATTTTCTTATCGAAATAACAATTATTCAGCATTATTATTAATACTAAATTATTAATCCTAAAACCAATCAAACCACGGCTTCAACCGAAATGGAGTTAACATCGCCCAATGCCTCTATGGGATCCATAAAAACACGTGCAGTTGAATCTTTGGGAAATATTTTTAACCGGGTTGGATAGTGAAGCGCTGGGAATAATCCCTATCTTCTTGGGTGGAATGAATTTGGACCGCAGGTCCGAAACTTTCCGTGGATAACCTTCATAATAATGAAGCTGGTACCCTTGAATTTAAAAACTCTGTGTATCCTTGCATATTTTATGATTAGGTCTTTAACTTTGAAACAAAGAAAGCAGACCAAAGCTGACCTTGGTTTATTCGGATCCCGAGATTTCGAAGTGAAAATTCTATCCGCTCTTCCGATATCGGGAGGTTGAGGTAAAATATCCGGAAACAGATATTGAAACAAGTTAGCAAGATAGTCCAATAAATCCCCACTCTCAGATCCTTCCTTCAGACCGACAATTCGGATATTATTCCGACGAGATCTTACATACAAATCGAGAATCTTAAGTTGAGAATTCCTTTGAGACAATTTTCACTTAAGTTGAGACAAGCGGGCTGAAATATCCGCTATCTGACGCTTCGTCACTTTAAATTCAGAATTCGGGGAAATAGTCCCCTCTAAATAATTATAGTGTCTTTACGCACTCCTTGAGCTCTCCCTCTCTCTCTCTCTCTCTCTCTCTCTCTCTCTCTCTCTCTCTCTCTCTCTCTCTCTCTCTCTCTCTGTCTCTCTCTCTGTCTCTCTCTCTCTCTCTCTCTCTATCTCTCTCACTCTCTCTCACTCTCTCTCTGTCTCTCTTCCGTCTTTCCCCGCAGCTGCAGTACCCTCTAAATCTCTCAGTAGCCCAACGCCCCCTTACTCAAGTACCGCCCTCCACCTATATATCCCATACCCCACACGCCCTTATTTTCCGCTGCATCACTCCCTCCTTCACTCTCCCCCAGTTCCCTACCACTCTCCTGCTCTTCTCTGCCCCCAGTTTTCCCTGGCTGTTGTTCCTCTTCTGCCCCGTCTTTATCCCCCTTCCCGACTCTCTCTCTTCCTCCCTCGCCTCTCTATCCCATGCTACAATCTATCACTGGTACATCGTTCACATTCTATCACTTCCCATATTCTCCTTCACCTCTTCATTCCTTCACAGTCCCTCCCCTATCTGCTACTCACTCTCGCCCATCTCGTTCACCCTCTCTCGACCCCCTGCTATCTCCCTCCCCTTCTTTCCGTATATCATCCTTCCACATACGCACTCCAACGTCTCTCTTTCGCTTTCTGTCTCTCCGTATCTCTTTCCCTACATCAATCTTTCTCTCTCACTTTCACCCTCTCTCTATCCCTCTCTCTCTCCCCTCTGTCTCGAACTCTCTTTGTATTCTATCTCTTTCACTCCGAACTCCCTTCGCCCCCGCTTCTCGCTTCCTACACCTCCTTTCTCCCCGACGCACGACGCAGTTCTGCCAATCATTCCGCAATTTTCTCTCTGCATCTGCGCCTGTGGCGAGAGAGTGTTTCGACTGTACTATATTTGGGGGTTGCCTCTGGGCTGTCGGTACCGAGAGGGGAAGTGGTATTATTTTGTCGATCGACTTGGGGCCGGGAAGACAGCCAAGTGCAGTGGGATGAGTTTGATGACTGACCCAGTGCTGTGAGGAGCGACGGGGAGGGAAGTGGGACACAGGTTAACGTTGATACAGAGTGCTGGGGAGAAAGAGGATGCGGTGCGACTATTTTTTGTATTAATTTTCTTATTCGTTTCTACACTATAATAGAAAACACCCATTAACAAAATGGAGATTTATACTGTGCGAAAACAAACGTGTCTAATATAGAATTCATAACAAGACAGAAAAAGCACCCAGAATAAAATCATATAAAGTTAGTATTCTCCCCAGCCTCCCGCGACAAAACTTCAAGCCAACCATTACAATGTAAAGAAGAGCTGTCGTCACAACAGAGCTGTATTTTTTTAAAAGTTTAATACCTACTACCTAAACTATAATGTATTTCACCTCAAAAAACACCGTAAAACTTAACCAGAATAAAAAAGATGAAAGTTAGAGATTGTCGTACAAAAAAAAACCAAAACCGGATAAACCGTTAATCTGAATAGGAATTATGAAGTTATTCAAGAAAAGCTCCTTACACCTTATGAAACTTTTTCTCCGAAGCAAGAAGTAGGATTGTTTTAGAGGCTGATGGTGTGCTATGGAGAGAGAGGGTGCTGCGGTATTAGTTTAGTGGCTGGTACAGTACTGTGGAGAAAGCGGGAATAGTGGGATTAGGTTAGAGGCTGCTAATGTCATGGTTCCGGCTCACGGTCCGGTCTGTGGATTCCAGACTCCGGGTCTTCCGGCTGTCCCTTGTTTCATTTGGGCTTAATCGTCGGCACCTGATTCTTGTCTTGGAGCCGGGAATATAAGTGGCCCTGGGTTCCAGTGTAGGGGCTGGTTCGTCTTGTCAGTATCCTGTCCTTGTCTCCGTATGGGGTCGTCCCGTCGGTATCCTGTCCTCGCCACCATGGGGTAAGTCAGGCCGTACTTGCCGTTACCCTACGCTGGGATCTGTCCCTCCTGATCCGTTGGGTACATCAGGCCGTCATTGCCGTTACCCTGAGGCTGGACTGTTCCCTTCCTTCTCTCCGAAGCCCTGCCTGCAACCTGTGTCTAGAACTCTGCCCTGCAATCTGTGTCCCGAGCCTTGTTCTACAACCTGTGTCTGCAGCCTTGCCTGCAACCTTGGTCTGGAGGCTTACCTCGCCTTGCCTCTGCCTGGTGTTTTGTCTCGCCTCGCCTTGCCTCAGCCTGGACCCTTGCCTCGCCTCGCTTTGCCTGTGTCTGGAGCCTTGCCTCGACTTGTCTCTGCCTGGAGCAAGTCAAGGCTTCGGGGTCTCGTCCAGTCCCAGTCACTCACCTCCAAGGTCCTTGTCCTGTCCAAACCACGGCTAAGTGTTCTCGCCTTGTCATGTGCCTCGTACAGAACAGGAGTACCTTGCTTACCCCGTTTCCGGGGTTCCCTCTTCCTTTGCTGGTGTCCCCTGTCCTGTCCAGGAGTCTCACGTCCAGTCCTGTTGCCTCTCCTCGTCCTGCAGCCACGTCTTGCCCTCGCCTGGTTCTGGAGTCCGAGCCCGAGTCAAGACCCAGCTTCTGGGTCCTTGTCCAGTCTCTGGCTCGGAGTCCAAGCCCAGGCTCCTGGTTTCCAGTTATTTGTCCTGTAACCTCGCCTGGTTCTGGAGTCCGAGCCCGAGTCAAGACCCAGCTGCTGGGTCCTTGTCCAGTCTCTGACTCGGAGTCCGAGCCCAGGCTCCTGGTTTCCAGTTCCATGTGCTGCTTCCACTATCCTTGTTAAGCCCGAGCCCAGGCCCGGAATCCTTGTCTCGTCCAGGGCCTGTGTCATGTCCAGCCTCCTTTCTCCCCCACTTTCCTTGCTCCCTTCTCATGCCTAGTCCTGTTCCTAGTAGTTCAGTGTCTGTGTCTTGCTCTTGGGTCCACTCCCAATGCCCCCCATTATGACAACTACAGTACGATGGAGAAAGAAGGGGCGGTGGGAGCAGTTTAGTGTCTGACTCAGTGCTCTGGAGAAGGGGAGGGCAGTGGGATTAGTTTAGGGTCTGATACAGTGCTGTGCAGTACGAGGGGGCAGTGGGATTAGATTAGGGTATGATACAGTGTTGTGCAGAAAGGTGGTGCAGTGGGATTATTTGCGGGGCCGACACAGTGATGTGGAGACAGACGCGGCAGTGGGATTAGTTTAGGGTCTGACACAGTGCTGTGGAGAAGGGGAGGGCAGTGGGATTAGATTAGGGTCTGGCACAGTGCTGTGGAGAAGAGGGGGCAGTGGGAATAATTTAGGGTTTGATACACTACTGAGGAGAATGAGGGGACAGTGGGACGATCTTCGAGTTTGTGAGAGTGTGTGGGCAAATAAAGGACAGTGGGATGAGTATGGAGCCTGATAGGGTGCTGTGGAGAAAGAGGTGTCAGTGGGACCAATTTAAGTGCCAATACAGTGTGATACAGAGCGGTGGAGAGCAAAAATAGACAAGTACAACTTCTTATCTGCCTCTCCAGCTCTCCGTAATGCTGTGTGACACCGCCTTCCTTTGCTGAGTATGGTGGCCATCATTTGGCATGATAGGCTGATACTGAAGGGGACCACGAATGTCCTGACCGTGAGGAAGTTAATTAACATTCTGCAGTGGTTGGTGGATGTGCAAACGTTTATTCATCATCACAAATAGACATGTTATCGGACACACTTGCGGCAGAGACTATCAAACTTAAACTGCGTCAAGTGTTTTAATCCTGGTGACAATGTTACCAATAGGCGATTCAGTACAGTACAGTACCACAAGCTATACTGTTACAATTCAATTTGTTGTATCTGACAAATGGTTCCTTTGAAGTGCAGATTTACAGTGGAAGCATTTTGCACTTGATGAGACAGCTTTGAAGTTTCAGTCACTTTTGTCGGTTCCACACAGATGGTCAAAGAGCTTCTGAGAACTGAGACTCCTGTTGTGAGGAGTTGACCATGGGTAGTCAGGGAGTGCAGGGGGACTGAGCAAGTGTTGGTCTGATGGGTGGTTTTCGTTTAATATGACGTCGTGGTTGGCACAATCCCTGTGGGCCGAAGGGGCTGTTCCCGTTCTTTACCGTTTTCTCTTCTATGTAGGACAAACAGAAGGCAGAAGTTTCGTTTTCTCAGAGCAAACATTTGTCTCAGTGGTGGGGAACGTTGACTAATTTGCGACACAGCACAAAGTTAGACATGTTTTCGACCCAGGACAAGGTTTGTTACACCTCCCCCAAACAAGCTGACGATGGTTTCCTGTAACAGGACAGGGAGATTTAAATAAACAGTGACTTGAGCTGTTTACAGCAGGTGAAGAATCAAAGTGGTGCGACAGCTTTACTGTCAGTTCATCTGCTCAGCCGATGGACAAGTGTCACACTGATACAGGGTGAGGTGAAGAGTTGGGTTTATTTGCGATTGAAGCAAAATCCACTTTGCTGGAGGAATGCCACCCGCAATTTACAACCCTTAGTAACATCGCAATTTCTAATGTTGGCAGTTTCACAATTAATTCACTCAGTTAATCATAATGTCGCAACCGGCGGTTGCACTTGGCTGACGTAATCGGATTGCAAATAAATTTTAAAAATTGTTTATTTTTAACTCTGTTGAAACCTGTCCCCGTGGAGTCAATAAATGGTATTTAAACCCCAGGTATGTGCAACCTTGATATTTCATTCCGGGAGATCGCCTGTGGCTCACGGGGACAAAGCGCTGACAGGAGAAAATGCCTGCTTTGTTTGATAGTTACATGCGTGTGGACAAAATACTGAACGTGTTCATTGTCGTCATCGGAGTTCCTGGTGAGTGAGCAGAGATATTCGTGTCTGTCACTTCTGTCTGTTAACCGGTATGAGCCTGTTTGGGGTCATTTTACAAGCTTCCCGCTTGATGCTCGTGGCAGTAACATCCGTCAGTGATATCGATCCTCTATATTCAATATTCAGATTTTTCAGATTTAATGACAAACTGAACTCCTCTAGCTCACGGGATCGACCCGAACGTTATTCCTGCATTTGATGTTTATGAGTTATTAATCGGAGTGATATTTGGTCCTTTAATGGAAGCCTCCGGGAAGGTGTGACTGGGAAGTTTTAAAGGCATCTTGTCCATGCTGAACCCCTGGTCCGGAGTTTCTCCTCTCCCTGTGGAACCTGTCACAGTCGCATTCTATTGCCTGTTTGTCAATGACTGGGTCTGATCTGCTGAACCTGAGATCACGGATCTCCTGACGCGTCTTGTCGAAATGAGCTGCGCTGTAGAAGTAATCCATTAACTCAGCATCAGGTTACAGTTATGTACCGGCGTTCCCACTGAGCCTTATTTGTCCTGAAGAAAGGCCTTGGCGGAATATTTTGAGTGTCTGTTCAATTTCACGCCAGCTGCCGATTTCCCCCGGCACTCTCTGTGTGTTGCCTCCCTCTGGATACCATAAACCCATTAGACATGGGAGCAGAATTAGTCCACCTGGCCCATCGAGTCTGCTCCGCCGTTCAATTATGGCTGATTCCTTATTTCCCACTCCTCAACCCCAGTTCACGGACTTCTCCACCGAATCTTGATTCCATACCCTATCAATATCCAATCAATCTCTGTCTTAAATACAGCGAACATGCTGTCTTCCACAGCTGAATGTGGCACCAACTTCTGCAAATGCACCATCGTTGTTTAAAGAAATGTGGCGGCATCTCAGTTTTGAAAGGGCGCCTCTCTATCCTGACACTGTCCTCTAGTCCGAGACTCTCGCAACATGGGAATCATCCTCTCCTCATCTACTCTGTCCAGCTCTTTTAACATTTGAAAGGTTTCAATGCGATCCCCCCACTGATCCCCGCATACGGTTTCGGCCCCGTCATATGCAGCGCTTCCAGAGGTCTGGGTAGCCAAGGTTAAATCAGTGACGGGAATCGGGATGAACACCGATCGTTATTTTTCAAGCCGCTTGCGTTTGACCCCGACAATTAACGATACATCGCATTATCTCCACACTGAAGAAGGCAGGTCAGAGACAGTGTGAGCCATCTTTGGTGTTGGCTGAGCAGCCGTTCACGGCATCTACTCTCCTGACCTCTGGCTGAAACCCGAACCTGAGTCCATTCCCGGAAAATGAGTTTAATAATGCCTGGTGTCTGTACTCTTCTCTGTCCCTGCAGTGAATTTAGCGGCGATTGTGATCCTGTCCCGAGGAAAGTGCGGCCTCTCTACCTGCACCACTCGCTACCTGGTGGCCATGGCAGCGGGGGATCTGCTGACCGTAGTCATCGAGGTCCTTGTGCGTCAAGTCTTATATTATTACTTTCCGTGGAATTTTCTGAAAATTACCCATGCGTGCAGGGTTATCGAAGCACTGAGGCTCACAGCCACTTACTGTTCTGTCTGGTTCACCGTCACATTCACTTTTGATCGGTTTGTCGCCATCTGCTGTCGGAAGCTGAAAACAAAATATTGCACCGGGAAAACTGCGGCTGTGGTTTTGACTTCAACCGGGGTGCTGTCCTTTCTGAAAAACGTTCCCCGCTATTTTCGTTTAGAACCCAGAGAGATAATCAACAACGTGCCGTGGTTCTGTAGAGTGAGAGCAAGCACTGTCGCTGAACTCGGATGGATAATAAACCGTTGGCTCGGCGCAGTTTTAAATCCGCTCATCCCTTTCGCTGGGATTCTGCTGCTCAACGCCCTGACGGTCAGGCACATTGTTGTGGCCAGTCGTGTCCGTAAGGGGCTGAAGGGTCAGAGCAAGGGGGAGAACAGCAGGGACCCGGAGATGGAGAGCCGGAGGAGGTCTGTGGTTTTACTCTTCACCCTCTCCGGCAGTTTCATCCTCCTGTGGATGACGTGGGTGTTAAATTTCCTGTATTATGAGATCAAAGGATTACGATTCATATATTTCAATGATTCTGAATGGATCTTTCATTACGTCGGAGCCTTGCTGAAGAATTTCAGCTGCTGCACGAACACATTTATTTACGTGGTCACTCAATCGAAATTCCGGGAACAGATGATCAGCGCGGTGAAATATCCCTTCACCTCGGTGATTCAGTTCATTACTCAGACCGCGCACTGAGCAGAGTCCGGAGGCGGCAGCAGTGTCTCCAGTCCGGACCCCAGATACTCACATTCACCGCCTGGTCTCTCATGTGTTTATCTCATGGAGAGATCTCCCATGGACCGGCAGCTCCTGGACATTAGGAGCAGCAGGGGTGTAGACCAGAAGAGGATGGAGGAACGTGCATCGTGATCGAGGGGGAGAGGGATGTGGTTGTGAGAGGGAGCCGTGAGACAGTGGCCGAACGAGGTGTGTAAGCGAGAGCGGTGCTCGCGTGTGCTTGGGGTGATTGAGAAAACGAGCGAGATTTTGTGTGTGTGTGTGTGTGTGTGTGTGTGTGTGTGTGTGAGAGAGAGAGAGCGAGAGAGAGAGAGAGAGTGAAATGTGGTCAAACACGAAAGTGAACAGAAACGATATGCGAGTTTGATGCCAGGAAGTTGAAGTTTGGTAGAGGAGCTGTGTTATAGAGATTAGCCAGCCCGGGTCCTTATTTTCCTTCATGAGTGACCTTCCTTGATGTAAGTTCTACCCACCGTCAATGCGGGGCTGGAGATGGGGAACGTGGACAATTCACATGCATTTACTTACCAGTCGGGACACATTGCACCGTGTGGGTGCAGTGGTGGGTCTAAATTCTGTGATGAGTGCGCAGACAACGCAGGCACGTAGGAATTTGCGAGTAAAACATGTCCGTGACTTTTCAGTTTATAACAAAAGTCGGAGACCTTTACTTTGATTCCAAACAAATCAAAACCAGTCGTTCTACACTTTCATCATTTGGTCAGGCACCGCCTCGTAAAGTGAACACAACAATTCTATCATGGAGTTTGTGAATGATGTCCAGTATTTCCTCTTCTGAGCAGCTTGTGTCATTTGCCTCAGTTTACATTGCCCCACAAATGTTTCGTGACGGTGGGAGTTGTTGCGACGGAGGGGACAATCATTGTTACATCACGCTCATATTAGGGATCAGAGCACAGTCACTATCCAGTCTCCTCCTGACTCGAGTCGTCCCGTCCCGGTAACTAAAGACCTGAATCCTTACCGCGCCTGTCTAGGTTAATTACATCCTTTCTGAGGCGGGCGTCCAGAGATTCACTCGGTTCTCCAGCTGTGGTCTCACCAAACCGGAAAGGGGCAGAACGGGAACAGGCCTTTCCGATCACTGCGTGTTCTGAAACAATTGAACTGGTAATTTCCTGCCGAGCTGAACCAATCTCGTCTGCCCACACAAGGTCCACATTCCTCCATTTTTCTTATATACCTGTGGATTCTAATACCCTCCATCGCCTCTGCCACCACCATCGCTCCAGAAGTTCATTCCAGTTGGAAAAATTACTTGTAACTCACATTTCCTGAAAACATTATGGGTCAGGTTTGACATTACTCTGTTACACCGGTTGACTTGTTTTCCCTCCACCACCGCACCCCCCCCCCCCCCCCACACACACAGCAGTCTCTGGAAAACGATAGTAAAGGACACTAAATTAAAAACTAACAGATAAATAAATCGTGCTAAAACAACTGCCTGCGTTTGACTCATCTCCTCAGGGACAGGAGTTGGCTCGGATGTATCTCCGTCGCTTTGAGCATGTGCTGGAGTGCCCATTCCCTGCTCTCAGAGTTTGTAACCAATCCTTCACTACTCTGCAGGGATACAAACTTGTTTTGAATTCGTCTCAGTACAAGGGCACGAAGGAGGTCTTGTCTAGTATCTTAAAGAGCATTAAGCGGGATATGTTTTCAGCGCCTTGACGGGATTGACTGCACATTCTTGAAAGGGAGGACAAGGGTATACTGTGGATTTGACCAATATATTTC
This sequence comes from Hypanus sabinus, assembly GCF_030144855.1. Classification (NCBI taxonomy): domain Eukaryota; kingdom Metazoa; phylum Chordata; class Chondrichthyes; order Myliobatiformes; family Dasyatidae; genus Hypanus; species Hypanus sabinus. The sequence continues at coordinate 138,671 of NW_026781317.1, forward strand.
GGTTCTCCTTACCCACAAGTAAGATCAAAGAAGCCAATATTAAATATTATTGTCAATTTCGAAGCGGGTTCCGTTCTCCTGAAAAAGACAGCGACCTCATGTAAGTTACTGGAGAGGATTGTTAGGGAGACGAAGTAGAGTTACAAGCACATAGACAGACCCTCTCCCTCCTCCAGTCATTGCCGACCTGCATTCTGGCTGAGTACCAGGGACCGGCACCGAGACAACAGCCAGACACACTCCTTCCAATCATGCACCTGTCCAGGTAGTCAGGAAACGAAGAAAGGAGATGGAAGCCGTCCAGAGAGAAAAATAAACTCCCCTCCTCCCCACTTCACAAATAGGAGCGGCAGCCCGATCACCGAGCCCCGGCCGCCTCGCCACCCACACAACCAATCAAAAACATCGAGGCCAAACCCTGTTTCCCCCGCGAAAATCCAGCAGTAACGTCAATCGCAAATCAGCCTCGCAAAACAAGAGGAAAAGCAATGGGTGACAAACACAAAATATAAACATTATAAACATTTTAAACGTGTGAAAGTCGACAGTACATGAAGGGAATGGTGCAATTCATAACGTAGAAACACGGTAACATCTTCCTTCGTCAATGAAAGGAGAAGCCTACCCGCCTGCCGCAGAGAGACTCACAGCGACTGGCGTGACGGACTCGTGTAACTGGAAACCATTAAATGGAAGGCACCGGCACTCACTGGCCATAGCTCAGATAACAATTAGCAAACACAAGCGCTAGAGCAACCGAGTAGCCCAGCGCTCTCCGACACGTGGCCACAGACCCAGGAAAGGGCAGTGTACCCATCTGCACGGCCAGATCTACCGGGATCTTATTGCATGGCAGACTTGACCAGCCACGTGAACGACTCCTGCACCTGTTATTTTCCTACGTTAATCTGCAAGAAAAAGAGAGGTCGGGTAGAAAGTGAGGAATAGGGAGCGAGGATAGATATAGAAAGGAAGGGAGAGATTTTCGGAAGGGACGGGAACAGAGTAAAAAATGAAAAAAGAATTTTTGTTTTACTTTGACTTTCTGTGTCACAGCTTTATCGTAAGCAAATTCCACATAAGGTTTTTTTTTCCACAGATTTCTTCAAATTTCTGAATATTTCTCTAAATGCTCCCGGAAACAGTTTATTCGCCTTCAGTATAACTGCTTCTCAATATCATAATCAGGTGCTTGCTCAACAGTTAAAGCTGTATAAATCAGTTGTGCTTTACCCTTTATTATACTTTGTAACATCACTGGCCATTTCTCCTTCAGCCGCTCTGAAATCAGAGCAACAGCTTCAAAATGTTAAAAATATTTCTCTAATTCCGTTTCACTAAATGGAGAAACCAATTTAATTTCCAGACTAACAACAAGCGTTTTCCCTGAACCAGAAGACTGATCACCAGACCTTAATTCCGTCATCACAAGTTCAAATTGTCTCTCTTTATTTTCAGCTTCTAACCTACATCCCTCCATGTCCGCTTTGCATCCTTCTGTCTTCATTTGTTCAATGAGTAACTGCATCTGAAGAAACATATCTAAAAGCGCTTCATCAAAATCACCCGACTCTACATAGTGTGAGGCGATTTTTCTCTGAATTACAGGCTTTGTTGTAGTCTTCAAAATATCTTTAATTTCCAACCTGCTAGCAATCTCAGGTACATCACTCTTTTTCTCTTTCGCTAATAACTTCGTGTCTGGCGATAACAGAAAGTCGTCAATATTCCTTGTTGCTGAACAACATCCACAAACCAATTAAACAAAGGAATCGGAATTTTCCCTTTTCAAATCAGACCCAATTGTGACGATGCAACATCAATGAATATAAAATTGAGATAGGTTAATTATAAACCAATAAAACATATATTAAACACTTCTCAATAAAAATGAGAAGTAAACAAACGACTAACGTAACCAGAAGTTAATTGCTAGACGAAAACTTGAACAGTTCTTAAAGCGATAAATGCGAACACAGTTCTTAAAAGTGGTAAAAGAGAAAGTCCATAGATTTACACAGGCAAATCAGAGAGACTTTCCTGAAGTAACGAATTCATTGACCTCGTGTCGTTACTGCTGTTCCCAGCCGAAATATGCCTTGCTCGAACGATTTATGACGAAGGAAATATAACCGGCTTAAAGGAACTGACCTAATCACTTGGCGAAACGCTGCGTCCAACCCTCTCTGCTTTCACAATGCAGGGACTATCTAGGATGCAGGTTACTACCTTCCGAACGAGGATTAAATAAGGTCGATCCTGTAATACGGACGACGACACCAACTTTACTCGCTCTTTCGGGTTTCCATTCCTCGGTAAATCTTCACTCTCCAATCCTTAGACTTTAAAATTGAATCGAAGCTACAGCAACATAACTGGCAGTGATTTTCAAAACTGCCGGCACAACGACAATGTACCTTACAGTAAGAATCAAAACTGCAGTTTAAAACAAAACAGCGTCATGAAACCAAGGACACAGCATAACGGAGTAACGGACGACTTAAACGACGTCCTAACAAAAAATCCTGCATCGCAGCAGCCTTTCCCCGTTTTACAACTGTTGGAAACCGGCCATCATATGACCTCACACTGGCGGGAAAATACTTCACTCCACCATCACAAGACCATTACATCACGCTCACCAGATACTCAATTAAATCATCGTCATGTGACATTCACAAGATACATACGGGGACGTAACACCTCCCTCTAAAAAAATATTGTTCGGTCCTGAGCAAAATTCTAACAATTAACAATTTGCCAAGATCCTTTTCAGTAGTGAATACTGATGCAAAGTATTAATTAAGTACCTCAGATGTAAACTCCGGTTCACTATCACATTTGACTGGTCCTGTTCTCTCACGCCCTGTCCTCTTGCTCTTCACATACTTGTAGAATGCCTTGTGTTTTCCTTTATTTCTGTTCTCTAGAGTTCTCTTGGCCCCTTCCAGCTCTACTAATTACATTCTTAAGCTCCTTCCTGCTTGACTTATAACATTCCCGATCTCTATTATTACGTAGCTTTCGAACCTTTTGGAAGCTTTTCTTTTCCTCTTGACTAGATTTTTAACTGCCTTACTTCACCACGGTTCCTGTACCCTGTCATCCTTTCCCTGTCTCATTGGAACGTACCTATGTAGATATCCACGATAATATCGCCGGAACATTTTTCACATTTCTGCCTTCCGTTTCCCTGAGAACATCTGTTCATAATTTATGCTTCCAGATTCCTGCCTGATATCCTCATATTTCCCCTTACTCCAATTAAACGCTTTGCCAACTTATCAGTTCCGATTTCTCTCCAGTGCTATGGTAAAGGAGATAGAATTGTGTTCACTATCTCCAAAATGCTCTCCCTCTGAGAGACCTGACACCTGATCGGGTTTGTTTCCCAATACCAGACCAAGTACAGCCTCTCCTCTTGCAGGCTTATCTATATCTTGTTTCAGGAAACTTTCCTGAACTCACCTGACAAACTACACACCACCAATCCCCCTTGCTTCAGAGAGATGCCAAACAATAATTGGGAAATTAAAATCTCGCACCAAAACACTCCTCTTATATTCCAGCTTTACAGAATCTATCTCCCTCTCTGCCCGTCGATGTCCCATTTACTACTGGGAGATATGAACTGGGACCTTCGGCGTGCAAATGCTTCAGATAGAGCTGAATTTGTTCAGTGTATGAAGGATAGTTTATTGAATGACTATGTGGGCGGTCCAACTGGACCGGATGTTGGGTAACGAGCCTGGCCAGGTGACTGACCTTTCAGTCGGGGAGCAGTTAGAGATTAGTGATCACATCTCACTAACTCTCACGACAGCGACAGGTAAGGTTTAGAATGATGCTTCCGGAAGGGTTTCAAATTGGAGTAGAACGCATTAAGCATGAACTGAGAAGAGTTCTTTTGGGAAGGTCTTTTCTCAGGCAACTCCACATCAGACACACGGAGAATATTGGAAGAGTAATAAGACAGACGACAGGAATGGTGTGTCCCCGTTAAGATGAAGGACAGGGATGGAAAGAGAAGACAACCTTGGATGTCCAGAGAGGTGATGAATGCAGTGAAGAAGTAAAAGGAAGAGTAGGTAAATCTTCGGGATCAAACGATGCAAATGAAGAGTAAAGAAGAAGGAATGGTATTATGAAAGCAAGAGGGGAACATGAAAATTCCTTGGCAGGTAGGATTCAGGAGAATCCCAAGGCTTTTCATTCGTACATGGAGAGCAAGTGGATAAATCGGGAGAGGGAGGGATCACACAGAGATAAAGGGGAACATTTGCTTGCCTGCGGAGAATGTGCGTGAGGCACTTCATGAGTACTTTGCTTCAGTATTTACCAAGGGAAAGGACATGGAGGCCCAGGAGATCAGTGCTCAGTGCATAAACACGTTACAGTGTTGAGAGATCAGGCTGGAGAAAATGTTTGGCCTCCTATGAGTATTAATGTGAAGGACTCCAGGACCTGATGGGATGTTCCCCAGGTTATTGAAGGAGGCAAGGGACAGGATTGCTGCGGTGTTGACCGGCATGTTCGTGACCTCCAGGCGCAAGCGAGATCCCGGATGAATGGCCAGTATCTCTATATAAGAAAAGAAAAAAAAAAGAAATTCAGGTAACTAGAAGAATTGGCTCTTTACTTCGGATCCGACTTGTCCGTGGCACACAGGGTGCAGAGGTGGAAGGGTCTTATTCGAGCTGGAGGACTGTAATTCGTGAAGCTTCACAGGGGGCTGTGCTGGGACATTTGGGACATTGCTTTAGGACGGAGATGAGGAGGACGTGCTTTACTCATAAGGTAGTGAATCTGAGGAACCTCTTTCCAGAGAAACAGTACAGGGAAACGGTAAATATACCTTCAGTGGCCACATTATTGGGTACAGGAGTGGTAGCTGGCGTTGTTCTCTGCTACTGTCGCCCATCTACCCCAAGGTTCGACGTGTGAAATAGGTGGGTGAAGATATGATGACGCTAAACGGCGACTCCTTTACTTACATCTTCGATAACAGCTTTATTTCTATCGTCGGTATCTCATTTTATACCTTTCCGGGGTGTGGGGGTTGTTTTGAAGACATTCGTTCTTTGCGGGTACGGGACCGACTCTCAAAGTTTCACGACTGGCCGCTTTTGATATCCCGACGAGCGCCTTCAGGGTTCCGGGATTTCCTGGCACTGGGGACGTGCTCATTCTGAGCCCTCACCCCTGACTGAAAAGTCACGGGAGAACACGGGACATCGGGAGCAGCTGGTTAGCTGCCGGGGGTTGTGAGGACGGAGAGCTGCGACCTTTTGGTGCCTGCACTCCGAGCACAGAGCTCGAAAAATGCGAAGGAATAGACCTTTAACATCGTGAAACTGCCAGTTGTTTGTTATCTCTACCCTGTCACTGTGAAACCGGGACACCTCTTTTTCCCTTATTAGGGAGAGAGTGCCTGTGGTATATTGAATACCGGGTGAACGAGTACTCTTCGGGATACTGCAAATCTGTCTCTGTATTGATGCTTTGCTGCAGGCTGGAGCTCTCGGTGGGAGGGGCTGATGCTTCCATTTGCTAGTGGGGAGGGCAATTCGTCGCTTTGCTGCCACCTGTGCGTGGGAGAGGGGAGCTGGGGATGGGCGGGGCCTTTGCTGTTACGTGTTATCTGTCACTCATTATTCAGTGCACGTCTCTGTTTTCGTGGATATTCTCGAAGAAAGAGAATTTCAGGATGTATATTGTATCCATTTCCCCGACATTAAATGCACCTTTTGAACCTGCCGACCGTCTGTGAGTTCAGAGATGCTCTTCAGCGCACCGCCGTTACACATTTGTTAGTTTGAGTTACTGTCATGCGTCTCAATCCCAGGAGATTATTCGTTTCAGAGATTCTCAAACCACCCCTTCTGTCAGCACAAATCATTCTACGGTCAAACTTAGTGAAAATTATATTTCTTCCCTTTTCTGAAGTTTGGTCTCATCAAGAACGAAACCTCCTGACCTTCTATGCTTTGAGCTGCTACCACATGATTGTCTGATTCGATATTTGCATTAGCGAACAAGTGTACAGGCGGAGGCTGAGTGCATTTTAGACACGAGCAGATTTCTGGGTGATGTGTGAAAGTCAGGTAGTGTCACGGTGGTCGCTGGCAGGATTTGAGACAGGTACGGAGGAACGGCAGAGTCGGTCACGGTGAGCGGGGCAACGACTGAACACAGCAGAGGTGTAAAAGGCAGATTCCCGCGTAGAGACAGAAACAAGTGGTTAGACATGGGGTAGGAAGCGACCGTCGGAGACGTGGCTGATCGGCAACGCGAAGCAAATCACTGTCCGAAGCACAAGGACTCACTGCCAATAAAGCGAGAGTCCCCACTAAATAATCGTGGAGTCTGTCTTTCCTCACTCTTTGCACCCCCCCCTCTCTCTCTCTCTCTCTCTCTCTCTCTCTCGCTCTCTCTCTCTCTCTCGCTCTCTCTCTCTCTCTCTCTCTCTCTCTCTCTCTCTCTCTCTCTCTCTCTCCTCTCTAACACCTGCTTTTGCAGATCAGAGCAACCTCCCCCCCCACGTATCTCCCCTCCCGACACGTCCATCAATATCAGTACCAGGTCATCATCTCACCCTCTAACTCTCCCTTCTCTCTTCCCATCCTTGCCTCATGCCTCATTTGTCTATTTCTCCTTTTCGCCTCGCTCACACTACCACTCGCTCCTCTCCTTCATCTCACCCTTTTCTGCTTTTCTCCCAGCTCTCCACACCTCTCAGCAGCCCGACCTCCCTTACTGATGTCCTTACCTCACTTTCTCCCTCCACCATACAACCTTTATTTCACACTTATCCCACGTTACCTCACTCCATCCTTCTCTCTCCCCCATCTTCCCCCTCTGTCCTCCCTCTTCGCCCCGCTTTCTTTCCTTTCCCAACTCTCTCCCTCGCATCTTCCTCCCTCCTCTCAGTATCCAATACCGCACTATCGCTGGCACTTCCTTTCTATTTTACCCCTTCCTCATTCTCCATCATCCCCTCCCCTATCCTTTACCCCACTCTCTCCTATCTCGTTCCCCCTCTCTCGAGCCTGCTGGTTCTACTCTCCTTCTTTCCTTCTATCACCCTTCCTCTCTCTGACTCCAGCATCTCTCCCTTTCGCTTTCTCTCCCTCCACCCTCTCTTCTTAGATCGATTTTTCTATGCCCTTTCATCCCCCACCCTGTCTCTCCGTCTCTCCTCTCTCTCACTCTCTTTCCGCTCCCTGTCTCTCCCCTCTCTTTCCCACTTCTCTCTCTCCCCTTCTCTATCACTCCGCTGTTCTATCTCTCACATCTCTCTCTCCTCTCTTTCTCTATCTTTCGCTCTCATACCTCCTATCTTTCTCACTATTTTCTCCCTTCACCCCCACCCTCTCGCTTCCTGCACCCTCTTTCTCCCCGACGCCATTCTGCCCATCGCTCCGCAGTTTTCTCTTTGTCTCTCCACCTGTGCCGAAAGAGTGTTGCCGATGGATTATTTTGGGAATTGGCTCTGGGCTGTCGGTACAGACAGTGTCGATCAACTCGGAGCGTTGAAGATGGTGCAGAGCAATGGGACCAGTTTGAGGATCGATACAGTTCTGTGGAGAGCGAGGGGACAGTGGGATGAGTTTATGACGTATATGGTGACGTCGACAGACAGAGCGGGGCAGTCGGAGTAGTTTAGGGACCGATATAGGGTTGCGAATATGAGGGGGCGTTGAGATTAGTTTAGAGGCTGATTAAGTGCTCTGGAGAAAGAGGGGGCAGTGTGATTAGTCGAGGGACTGAGAGTGCTCTGGAGAAAGAGGGGGCAGTGTGATTAGTTTAGGGACCGATACAGTGCTGTGGAGAGCTCACATACACAAGTACACTTTCTGATCCGTCCCTCCAGCTCTCCGTCGTGGTTTTCTACACACAGTCATTCCCTCACACGGCTGAGTTTGGTGGCCACGCATTAGGTTTAGGGGTGGGTCCTGAAAGAGCCTCAAATGTTCTGATTGTGAGAGAGTCACTGAAGACACCTTGCAGCTTGGTGGATATGAAAGTGTTTAATCATCACCACAAACAGACATTGTCCTGGACACACTCTTTGCCGAAACTCTCAAACTTAAATTACGTCAAGGCGCTTTAATCCTGTTGACAATGGCAGCAGCAGCTGATTTAGTACATTTCAAAAGCTACAATGTTGCAATTCAGGATGTTGTGACTGACAAACGGTCCTTTTGAAGTACAGATTTACAGTGAAAGAACTTTGCAATTGATGAGACAGTTTTGAAGGTTCAGTCACTTTTAGTGATTCCAACAAATCCACACAGATGGTCAAAAAGCTTCTGAGAATTTAGGTCCCACAAACCCAGAATTACTGTTGTGAGTGTTGACACGTGGACAGACCGGGAGTATAGTGGGCTGGTCAAGAGTTATTAGCTTGGTTCCGTTTTATATGACGTTATGGTTGGCACAGTCACTGTGGGCCGAAGGGTCTATTCTCCTTCTTTACCTTTCTCTTTTCTATGTAGGATAAACAGAAAGCAGTAGTATCTTTTCTCAGAGCAAACATTTCTCTCAGTGGTGATGAACGTAGACAAGTTTATGACCCAGGACAAAGTTTGGTACACTTATCTCGAAGAAGCTGAGGATGGTTTCTTTTATCGGGAGTGGGAGATGAGGTTACAGTGAGATGAGCTGTCATTACATTTGGTGGAGAATTAGAGTGGAGAGGCCGCTTTACTCTCAGTCTGTCTGCTCAGCCAATGAACAACATTCGCAGTGACGCAAGGTGAGGTGGAGAGTTGGGTCTAATGGTTTGTGAAACCATACTGTATCCCCTTTGTTGGAGGAATGCCAATCGATATTTATAAACCCTTAGTCACATCACAATTTCCATCGTTGACAGTTTCACAATTAATTCACTAAATTAATCACAGTGTTGCAACCAGAGATTGAACTTGGCTGACGCAATTCGATTGTAAATAATTGTTTTTAAATGTTTATTTTTAAATCTGTCGAAACCTGACCCCGTGGGGTCGCAAAAAGGCATTAAAAACCCCAGGTATGTGCAGCCTCGACATTTCATTCAGAGAGATATTCGGGCCAGATCACTCGCCGGAGAAAATGCCTGCATTGTTGGACAGGTTCCAGCCCGTCAATAAAATATTGAACGTGTTCATTGTCCTCATTGGAGTTCCTGGTGAGTGAGCACAGCTATTCGCGTTTGGTACTTCTGTCTGTAAACCGGTGTGAGGCAGTGTGGGTCATTTTACAAGCTACCACCTTGATGCTTGGGGCAGTAATACCCGTCAGTGATATCGGTCCGGACTCTCCAATATTATGATTTATCAGATTTAATGATAAACTGAACTAAACCCCTGTCTCTCCTCTAACTCACGGGATCGACTCGAAAGTTTGATGGAATTTTGTTCAGAGTGGTACCAATGCTGGGGACAGGCAGCTCTCCGGGAATGTGAGACTAGGAATGTCATACATTGTGGTGTTGACTGTTAATAAGTTATTGACCGGAGTGAATACATGGTTGGGAGCCGGGAATCTCCCGGAAAGTTGTGACTGGGAAGTTTTAAGGGCACCTTGTCCATGGTGTCCCAGCGTTGGGGACAGGCAGCTCTCCAGGAAGGAGAGACGAGCAGACTTTCAGTGGCACCGCTACCAGAGTTGTCCCAGTCTTGGGAACGGGCAGCACTCCGGGACGGTGTGACGTGAAGAGACCCTTCCAGAGACTGAATTTCAGTCATTGTGTTTCAGATCAGATTGTACCCGTGCTCCTGTGTTTCACTTCTCCCTGTGGAACCTGTCACAGTCGCATAATATTGCCTGTTTGTAAATAACTGGGCCTGATTTAATTAAACTGAGTCCACGGTTCTACTGACGTGAGTTGTCGAAAGGAGCTGCGCTGTCGAATTAATCCATTACCGGAGCCACTCGGCATCTGGTTAATATGTTGTCCCGGCTTTCCCTCAGATTCCCGACATAGCTCGGCGCACCCTTCGGCCTGAATAAATATCTCGGCAGGATATTTTGAGTATCTGTCCACTATCGGGAACACTAATGTGCTCCAACAGCAATTTGTGTGTGTTTTCGCCCCGTGGAAACTGTTTCTGCCCCGTCAGGTGCTGAGTTTCCAGAGGCTTGGTCAATCCTTGGAAATAAGCGAAACCGACCCCGCCAGCGACTAGAAACGCGTTAAATAACGATCGCTGTTGTTCGTGCAGCTCGTGTATAACCCCGACGATTACTGACACATCGCCTTATCTACACATTGAAGAAGGCGGGTCAGAGACAGTGTGACCCATGTTTGGTGTTGGATGAGCAGCCGTTCACCGCATCTAGTATCCTGATCTCTGGCTGAATCCCGAACGTGTGTCCAGTCCCGGAGAATGAGTTTAATAATGCCCGGTGTCTGTTCTCTTCTCTTTCCCTGCAGTGAATTTAGCAGCGATTGTGATCCTGTCCCGGGGAAAGTGCGGCCTCTCTACCTGCACCACTCGCTACCTGGTGGCCATGGCAGCGGGGGATCTGCTGACCGTAGTCATAGAGGTTCTTTTGCGTCTTGTCGTAAATCATTACTTTCCGTGGAATTTTCTCCATGTTACCCCTGTGTGCAGGGTTACGGAGGTACTGAGAATCGCAGCCGCAGACTGTTCTGTCTGGTTCACCGTCACCTTCACTTTTGATCGGTTTGTCGCCATCTGCTGTCAGAAGCTGAAAACAAAATATTGCACCGGGAAAACTGCGGCTGTGGTTCTCACAACAACCGGCGTGCTGTCCTTTCTGAGAAGCGTTCCCCGCTACTTCCTCTGGGAACCCGGACGGATAATCAACAATGTGCCGTGGTTCTGTAGACTCACGGCCAATACCTTCACTGACCTCGGGTGGGTTGTATACGATTGGCTCGGCATCGTTTTAAATCCGTTCATCCCTTTCGTGGTGATTCCACTGCTCAATGCTCTGACGGTCAGGCACATTGTTGTGGCCAGTCGTGTCCGGAAGGGGCTGAGGGGTCAGAGCAAGGGGGAGAACAGCAGAGACCCCGAGATGGAGAGCCGGAGGAGATCTGTGGTTTTACTCTTCACCCTCTCCGGCAGCTTCATCCTCTTGTGGATGACGTGGGTGTTAAATTTCCTGTATAATGAGATCAAAGGAATTAGATTCGTGTATTTCAATGACTCTGAATGGATCTTTCACCGCGTCGGAGTCTTGCTGAAGAATTTCAGCTGCTGTACGAACACATTTATTTACGCGGTCACTCAGTCGAAATTCCGGGAACAGGTGATCAGCGCGGTGAAATATCCGGTCACCTCGGTGATGCAGTTCATTACTCAGGCCGCGCACTGAGCGGAGTCTGGAGGCGGCAGCTGTGTCTTCAGTCCGGGCTCCAGATCCTCACATTCACCAACTGATCTCCCTTGTGTTAATTCCGGGATGTCCCATTGACCGACAGCGCCTGACATGAGGACTTGACTAGGATAGCAGAACAAGGACATTGAACTGGGAACTAGGAGCCTGGCCTTGGACTCCGAGACAGAGACTGGACAAGGACACAGAACCTGGGTCTTGACCCGGGTTCGGACTCTCGAACCAGGCGAGGCCATGGCGTGGCTGCAGGAGGAGGAAAGGCACAGGGCAGGAAGAGAGACACCTGGACGTGACGAGTGAACTCCAGCACAGGACGAGGGAATCCCAGCACCGGGCTGGGCAAGGTACTCCTGTGCTGGACGATCACAAGGACATGACGGGAACACAGAACACCGAGCCGGGACGCTTCCTTGGGTACAAGACGTAGGGCCAGGACTCAAAACACAGAACGCTGAATACGACGAGACAGTTCCCAACGCCAGGTAGCGGCAAAACGGCCGGATCTACCTCGCAAAGACGTGGACTCAGACAGATAGTTCCAAACAGGGCCAATCTCCAGACACAGGCAAGGCGAGGCGAGGCATGGCTCCAGGCAGAGGCGAGGCGAGGCAAGACCCAAGGCAGAGGCGAGGCGAGGCGAAGCGATGTGAGGCAAGGCAAGTCAAGGCTCCAGGCGAGGCGAGGCGAGACAAGTCACGGCAAAGCTAGACTCGGCTCCAGGAGGAAGGTGAACGGAAGGGATACAGTCAGGGGTCGGGGTGGAAGGTATTTGGACAGGAAGAATCCAGCAGCCAGAGGCTGAATTCCTGAAGCTATTTATGAAGCCAGCCCAAACAAGAATCAGCTGCTTCAAAGGAAACTGAGGAAACCCGGGAAACCTGGAATAAGGAGCTTGAACAGGACGTGAACTGGAATGCAGATTTCACGGACCGGACCATGACACCTGCCTTAATTGTAGTTTTTACCCACAGTCAATGCGGGGCTGGAGATGGGGATGGTGGATAATTCACATGTATTTTCGTAGTTTTGCAGTCGGGACTTAGGGCACCGTGTGGTTGTCGTGGTGGGTCTGAATTCTGCGATGAATTCTGCAGTCAACGCAGGCTGGTAGGATTTTGCGAGTAAAACATGTCCGTGACCTTTTAATTTATAACAAAAGTCGGAGTCCTTTACTGTGATTCCAAACAAACCAAAACCAGTCGGTCTACACTTTCGTCATTAGGTCAGGCACCGCCTCGTAAAGTGAACACAACAATTCTGTGATGGATTTTGTGAATGATGTCGATCATTTCCTCTTATGAACAGCTTGTGTCATTTGCCTCAGTTTACTTTGCCCCACAAATGTTCCGTGTCAGTGGGACTTGTTGCGATGGAGAGGACAATCATTGTTACACCACAGACATATTTTAGGATTAGAGCCCAGTCTCCTCCTGACTCGAGTCCTCCCGTCCCGGCAACAAAAATCCTGAATCCTTACCGCGCCCGTCTCGGTTAATTCCGTCCTTTCTGAGGCGGGCGACCAGAGATTCACTCGGTTCTCCAGCTGTGGTCTCACCAAACCGGAATGGGGCAGAACGGGAACAGGCCTTTCCGATCACTGCGTGTCTGAACCAATTGAACTGGTAATTTCATGCCGAGCTGAACCAATCCCGCCTGCCCACATAAGGTCCACATCACTCCATTTCCCTCATATTGATGTGGATTCCAATACCCTCCATCGCCTCCCCCACTACCATCGCTCCTGCAATTCATTCCGGACACTCACCACTATGAGTGTGAAAAAAGAATTGCAACGCATTATGGGTCAGGTTTAACTTTACTGTGCTGTGCAGGTTGTTTGTTCTTTTTTTCCGCATCAGTCTCGGGAAAAGATACAAAATGACACTAAAATAAACAAATAAATAAATAAAATGTGAGAAAACAAGAGCCTGCGTTTGACCCAACTCCCCGGGACAGGAATTGTCTCGAATATACCTCCGTCGCTTTGCACATGCGCGGAAGGAGCTATTTCCCCGCCGTCGGTGTGTATGACCAAAACTTCACGATCCTGCAAGCAGACAAAACCATGAGGATACAAAACGACTTTTAAGTTTGTATGAGTATGTGGTCGTTCAGGAGGAGGTCGTGTTGGGTCTCTGAAAGAGCATTGAGCGGGATATGTTTCCAGCGTCAGGCGGGATTTACTGAACATTATTGAGAGGGAGGAAATGGGTATACTGCGGATTTGACCAATACATTTGGGTTCTCCCCACCCACAAGCAAGATTCCGGAAAGCCAATGATAAATGCTAAATGCCGGATGGGTACTCTCGACCCACTTGATATCAGGACTAGTTAAGTTACTGGAAAGGATTCTGAGGGAGAGACTGCAGCGTTATCGAACGTTACTTGGAAGCATACTAAGGGGGAGGATGTAGAATTATCGAACTGCACGCTCACAACCTGACGCCTTGGTTCTTCCAATCTGTGCCGACCTGCTTTCTCGCCTTGTCCTCTCGGCGTGCACCGGGACAATAGCCTTCCACACCCGTTACCATCCATGCACCTACCGAGATAGAAGACGAGGAGAGAATAGAAAAGACGTTCGGAGTGAAACATAATCCCCACACCGCACAGAAAGGAACAGAATCCCGATCGCTAACACTGCAAACCCCCTGCCCCGCGCAATTCAGAATAAAAATATCGACCCCTAACCCCACTTCCTTGGCAATTCAAAAGCGAAAGAAATGTGCAAAAAATATGGAACATGGGAACCATTAATGTGGAATCACCACTCACCATAAACGCCATTATGTCCAACACGTAATGCGGAAACACGGAAACATCTTCCTTCGTCAACGAAAAGTGAGACACCACAAAAGGGGAGAGAAAGAGGGAGGCTGAGAGAAACAGAGCAAAAGAAAGGGAGCAAGGAAAGAGGTAGGAAGAGAGGCTGAGAGATTCGGAGGAGATCGGAACAGAGGAAAAAGAGGAAGAAATCCGCCGATCAGATCCCGGGACGGCAGAGAGGACTCTGGAGATTAACGAGACCAAACCGCTCAGCAGTAAACCACACCCTCCACACCCACCCACCCCATGCAACCCCTCCGCACAGGAAACACTGGCCACCCCAGTAAGGTAACCACCAGCATCTAACGAAAAATGAAATAGACACCATCGTATCAATGCAATTTTATTAGGCGAGGCTTTTGCAGTCAAATAGCCATTGCAAAGGTTTCTTCCATATTCCCCAACGGTGTCCTCCTCCACTCTGTCCTTCAGCCCCTCTTCCCTCTCTCTGCCTCGCCTCTCGCATAACACAATCTCTCCGTATCCTTTCCAGCCATTCTCCTACTCGTTCCCACGGTTCTTCTTCTCCTGACCCTCCCTCCCCGTGTTTCTTACACCTCACTATCTCCCCTGCCGGCCCCTCACTCTCACCCCGCTCTGTTCCTTTCCTCCTTTTCTTGCTCTGAATCACACTCTCACTCCTCACTTACTCACGCAATCCCCTCTCTCTTTCGCTTGATCTCCCTCTGCTCCTTCATCCCCTTTCCCTCACCTTTCACCTTCCTCATTCTCTTGCTCTCGCCGCTGTCTGCCTCCTTCCTTCTTTCCCACTCTCTCCCTCCGCTTCCCTCTGCCTCCTGCTGCTTTGTTACCACTCCTTTGTTACCCTGCTACGTCTATCATCCATCTCTTGTACCCCTCTCTGCTCCCTCGCTAACCACCCTCTCGCCCATCTGTGCCTCCCCGTCTTTCATCCTCCCGTCTTCTTCGCCTCCACCCTGTCTATTAATCCAGACACCAATACCGGACTGCGGCCGAAGTTCAGAACAGTGGGAATAGAAACTAGAATTCCGGAATTCCCTCTCTTGGTTTCAAGGACCACCACGATTCTCCCACACATATTGACACATTGAAATCACTCAGAACCATTAACCATTTCTCTTTGGACATGGTTCCGTATCTCCCTTTGTAAATTACATCCCATATCTTTCCCACCACTTGGTGCATCCATGGATACGCATCTGGAGCCGGGGAGTGGTGAGTTCGTTGCCACGGGCCGTTGTGGAGGCCGGTGTGTTTATAGTTCAGTCAGTGGAAAATGGATTCCTGCGTGTCCAGGGCGTCAACGGACAGAGGAGCCGGCAGGACTCTGGGGCTGAGAGGGAAAGTGGATCAGTCATGATGAAAAGGCAAAGCAGACTCGTTGAGCCAAATGGATTAATTCTGTCCCGCTGTTTTATTGTCCTATGGATGCTGAGCCCCCACTCTGATGTGTTTTCTTCAGTCAAAATTCAGTCAGGACCACTGTGGTACATGACAATCTCTGAGTGTGTGTGTGTGTGTGTGTGTGTGTGTGTGTGTGTGAGTGTGCGTGTGTGCGCGCGTGTGTGTGTGTGTGTGTGTGTGTGTGAGTGTGCGTGTGTGCGCGCGTGTGTGTGTGTGTTTGTTTGAGAGAGAGAGAGAGAGAGAGTAGGTCGGAGAGAGAGTGAGTAGGTCAGAGCAAGTGTGAGACAGGCAGAGAGAGAAATGGGTCAGTGTATGTCAGACAGCGATGGGATTGTGTGTGTGCGAATGAGAGTATGCGGACAAATTGTATGTAAGAGAGGTATGGGACTTCGACAGGATGAAGGCGGGCTAAACTCAGAGTGTGAGCCGCACAAATGGGAGGTATGCTTACAAATATTTTGACTTTCTCCCTTTCCCAGTGTAGAGAGTCTTCCTGCTTCAAAACATCCACCATTGTTCTTGTCCCTAAAAAAGACCGAGGTAAAATGTTTGAACTACGGCGTCCTGTCGCACTCAGCTCAATAATAAGCAAGTTCTTTGAGATGTTGTTCATCGACTACATCAGCAGCATGATCCCACCCGCACTGGACACCCTACAATCAACCTACCGGCACAACCGATCAAAATCTGATACAGCTCTACCCACCGTCATTACACATCTGGAGAAAAGAAATGCTTATGTAAGAATGTTGTTCTTGGGCTACAGTTCGGCAATCAACACCATAATTCCCTCCAGGCTTGAGGAGATGCTCAGTGACCTCCGCCTTCACCCTGCCTTGTGTCAGATGGCCTGCAGGTGGTATGAGTGGGCTCTTTCACGTCTGCCCCTCTGACCCTCAGCATGAGCCCCTCAGGGCTGTGTACTAAGCCCCTTCCTTCATTCTCTGTACACCCATGACATGTCGCCACCAACAGCTCCCATCTGCTCATTAAATTTGCTGACGATAGTGCAATGTTTGTCCTTGTCACAGATAATAATGAGGCAGCCTACAGAGAGGTCATCACCCAGACACAGTGGTGTCAAGAAAACAACTACTCCCTCAATGTCGCAAAAACAAAGGAGATGGGTGTGGACTACTGGAGCAACCAATGCCTCTGGGTTTGAGATGGTACACAACTTTCAGCTTCTAGGCATCCACATCACAGAAGATCTCACATGATCAGTATAGACCGGCTGTGGAGTGAGAAAGGTACGACAGCGCCTCTTTCACCTCAGACGGTTGATAAACGTTGTCACGGCTCTCCAAATCCTGCGGACGTTTTACAAGGTCACAATTGAAAGAATCCTGACTGGCTGCAGCACTACCTGGTATGGGATCTGTACCTCCCTCAATCACAGGACTCTGTAGACAGTGGTGCGGACAGCCCAGCACACCTGTAGATGTGAACTTCCCACTATTCAGGACATTTACAGAGATAAATGTGTAAAAATAGCCCGAAGGATCATTGGGGACCCGATTCACCCCAACCACACACTGTTTCATTTGCCACCGTCCGGGAAACGGTACCGCAGCCAGGACCAACAGGCCCGGGACAGCTTCTTCCACCAGGCCATCAGACTGATCAATTCCGAATCAGAATCAGGTTCATTATCACTGGCATGTGTTGTGAAATTTGATAACTTTGCAGCAGCAGTTCAATGCAATACATAATATAAAAGATGAAACAAATAATAAAATAATAATAATATTAATACATAAGTAATTCAATTACAGTATACGTTGATTGGATAGAATAAAAGTCTTGCAAAAAGCAGATATAATATATATTTAGAAAGTGAGGTAGTGTTCAAGTCTTCAATATCCATTTAAGAATCCGATGGCTGAGGGGAAGAAGCTGTTTCTGAATCGCTGAGTGTGGGCCTTCAGGCTTCTGTACCTCCTACCTGATGGTGACAGTGTGAAAAGGACATGCCCTGGGTGCTGGAGGCTTCTGAGACACCGCTCCTTGAAGAATTCCTGGGTACTTGGTAGGCTAGTATCCAAGATCGAGCCGACTAAATTTACAGCTTCTGCAGCTTCTTTCGGTCCTGTGCAGTAAAGGACGTTAACTCTGAACTGATTTTGTTCTGGGACAATCTAAACAGAGCAATTCAATGTGGACACAAGGAACTTCAGGTAATACACTGGTAAATCTGAGAGCATTCACAGACAAGTAGATATTTGTTATGCAAAGGACGTTAACTCTGAACTGATTTTGCTCTGGGACAATATAAACAGAGCAATTAAATGTGGACACAGGAACCTCAGGTTAAGACCATTCGCGGATGAGTAGCTGCTTGTTGTGCAAAATGCCAAACCTACGAAAGAAGCAATTTACAATGTCACAAAGCTCCGACTACCCCGCGTCATCAATGGTTTGGATGAGTCCGAGTTGAAAGACTGAAATACACAAGGCCAGGTTGGGCAGAGACATGAAACAATGTTGATTGTATCCCTGTACAATGACTAGTAAGAAAGTGACCCAGGTGGGTCAGGTGACTTTGAGCCAATGGGATGGAGATCCATCAGTTTGATTGAAAAGGAAGATGGCAAGAGTAGGGCTGATGAGTCTCCAGAAACCGGAGACCAACCATCGCGATAAGGAAGACCCCACGGACGGGTGGAGATCAGGACCACGAGGAACGCTTGGCCAGCGCAGGCTCCTTTCAGGTGCAATAGTTTCTCTCTTTATAGACTGATCAGGGCGGGTCAGGGATTCTGGGTGTGTGCACACAGGGAGATAGCTTGTGAAGCCCGTGATTTTTAGTAGAGGCAATAAAAGTTACGAGTCGGCAAATACAGATTCTCTGTGCCTCACTGATCATTATTACAAGGGAAGATTCTTGTAACAACACCGATCACGTGGACAGCTGGAAAGATAAATCTGAAAGTACAGTTTTGTGTGTGTGTGTGTGTGTGTGTGTGTGTGTGTGTGTGTGTGTGTGTGTGTGTGTGTGTGTGTGCGTGTGCGTGTGCGTGTGCGTGTGCGTGTGCGCGCGCGCGCGCGCGTGTGTGTGTGTGTGTGTATTTGTGTGTTTCTGTTCAAGGCTGTGTGTATATTTCTGTGAGCGAGTGTGTCCATGTGTATCTTTCTTAAGTTTAATGAATGTTGGAGGGAGATACAGCAGTTGTTTTCCACGTCATAAACACAAGGATCCACACACCTCACTGTCCGCTTTGGTTGATTGTCTCTGCCTGCTCTTGTCCGACTCAACTCGTGTCTGTAGACTGTGAACAGGAGAAAATCTGCAGATGCTGGAATTTCAAGCAAGACACACAAAATACTGGTGGAACGCAGCAGGCCAGGCAGCATCTATAGGAAGAAGTACAGTCAACGTTTCGGGCCGAGACCCTTCGTCAGGACTAACTGAACGAAAAAATAGTAAGAGTTTTGAAATAGGAGGTGGAGAGGGAAATCGGAAATGAAAGGAGAAGACAGGAGGGGGTGAGGCTAAGAGTTGGAAAGGTGATTGACAAAAGGACTTCAGAGTTGGAGAAGGGAAAGTGTCATGGGACGGGAGGCCTAGGGTGAAAGAAGGGGGGGGGGTGTAGCACCAGATGGAGATGGGAACATGCAAAGAGTGATTGTGAGAGAGGCAGAGAGAGATAAAAAAAAGGAGGGATGAAGTAATAAATAAATAAACAAGGGATGGGGTAAGAAGGCGAGGTGGTGCATCAATGCAATACAGTGAAATCAATGTTCATGCCATCAGGTTGTAGGATACCCAGCCAGTATATAAGGTGTTGTTCCTCCAACCTGAGTGTGGCTTCCTCTTGACAGTAGAGGAGGCCATGGATAGACTTATCAGAATGGGAATGGGAAATGGAATTAAAATATGAGACCACTGTGAGATCCTGCTTTCTCTGGCGGACAGAGAGAAGGTGTTAAGCGAAACGGTCTCGCAGTCTGCGTCGGGTCTCACCAATATATAAAAGGCCGCACCGGGAGCACCGGACGCAGTATACCACACAGGCCGACTCAGAGGTAAAGTGTCGCCCACCTGGTATGTGAACTGCGACTTCATTTTATCCCCCTCGGTGCAGTGCAATCCCGTTCACATCTATGACTCTTCACATGGTGTCGATTTATTAAACAGATTAAAATCCCAGGACACGATCGCCTCGCTGGGCATGACACCCCAGTACCGAAACATTTCAACCACCACCCCGACAACCACGAAGGTTTTAAAGCGCTCCGCTTCCTTCTCGACAACAGACACATCCGGTTCCCCACCAGCTCCCCTTATTCAGACTCACAGGATTCGACTATAAAGAAAGAGACGCTTTTGTTCCTTTCCACCGTATCGAGCCCCAGGACTGCAACTGGACCACAGCACAACCAGACCCCTCTTATCCAAACTTCTCCTCAATACAGTCAAACCCACATCCACCACTTCCGCCGGAAACTCGTCTCGCTGTCGCGCACGCTGTGAGTGAAGAATTTGCCCTCATGTTCCCCTGAAATTTTACGTCTTTTACCCAATACATGCGACCTCCTGTTTCTGTCTCTCCCAGCCTCATTGGGAAAAAAATCCTGCCAGCACTTATCTTATCAAAAGCACCCAGAATAGGTGATACAGCACAATTTCAATCGCATAACCCATTTCGATAATTTTGAGTCAGACGAATGGTTCCTTTATTCGTCAGACATATTTACAGCGGCAGAACAAAGTAAATGATGTGACCCCTTTGATAGTTCAGACGCTTATGTTGGTTCCAACAATTCACAGAGATGGTCAAAAAGCTTCTGAGAAGAGAGAACCCGGAGGCCCGAGGTTACCATTGTGAGAGTTGAGACGTGGACGGGCAGGGGGTGTAGGGAGACGGATCAGGGACCGGGAGACGAGATCCGTTTAGTGCGGCGACATGGCTTACGCAGACACTGTGGGCCGAAGGGTCTGTTCCTCTATTTACCGTTCTCACTCCTATGCAGGAGGAAAGATAAAAGGCAGAAACTTTTTTATTTCAGAGAAATGGTTGTGAACGTGGACATGTTGTTGAACCAGGACAGAGTGCGGTACACTTCACACAAACAAGTTATTGATAATCTGGAGTGAGATCTCAGGACGGTCACTGGTAATAGCAAGTGATCTGAAGACGGGCACTTGTAATCCGGAGTGATCCAAGGAAGATTACTCGTAATCCGGAGTGAGATCTGAGACCAAATACTAGTGATCGGGAGTGAGATCTGAGACCAAATACTAGTGATCGGGAGTGAGATCTGAGACCAAATACTAGTGATCGGGAGTGAGATCTGAGGACGGTTACCAGTAATCGAGAATGAGATCCGAGACTGGTTACTGGTAATCGGCAGTGAAAACTGAGAATGATTACTGCTAATCGGGAGTGAGATCTAAGTAAGATTATTGGTAATCGGGAGTGAGATGTGAGGATGTTCGCTGTAAAACTCAGTCGTTCTCCTCAACCGATGGCCAAGAGTCGCACCGACACAACATGAGTTGGAGAGATGAGACAGATGGTGTTTGGAAAATTATCCCCTTTGCTGGAAGAATGCCAGTAGCTAGTTGCCACAGGGAATACCATCATAATTTCCATAGTTGGCAGTTTCACAATTAATTACCTAAATTAACCACAGTGGTGCACCGTGGGGTTGCACTTGTGTGACGTAATATGGTTGAAGAATGTTTAGACATCTTTATTTTTAAATGTGTTGAACTCGTCCCTGTGGAGTCGCAAAATGGTATTAAACCCCGGGAATGCGCTGCCGCAGCACCTCATTCCGAGAGATCGCCTGTGATACACGGGGACAAATCACCGGCCAGACAGGATGTCTGTATTGTTGGACAGATTCTTGAGTGCCTATAAAGTATTGAACGTATTCATTGTCGTCATTGGAGTTCCTGGTGAGTGAGCGGAGCAATTCGTGTCTCTTTTTTTGTCTGTTAACCGGTGTGAACCAGTTTATGGGAATTTTCCGGGATTCTCACTTGGGGATCGTTGCAGAGACAACCGCCAGTGATATGGAGTCTCCAAAATCAACATTCTGAATTTGTTCTTATTTAATGACAAACGAGACTAAACCTCTCTTGTCCAAATCTCGGGACCGACTCCAATGTTGTTGTCGCATTTGTTGGAATTTTTATCCAGAGTGGTGCCAGAGCAGGGGACAGAAATGTGGGACTGGGAGAGTTATACTTGGCGGTGCTGAGTGTTTCTGAGTGACGAATCCGAGTGAATCTTTGTTCCTTGACTGACACCCTGTCCAGAGTTGTCCCAGGGCTGGGAGCAGGCAAATCTCCGGGAAGGTTGACTAGGAAGTTTTACTGGCAGCTTGTCCATGTTGTCCCAGTGTTGCGGACAGGCAGGTCTCCGGGACGGTGTGACTGGGAGGGGTTTGCATTTTGAATTTCAGTCTCTGTGTCACTGATCAGATTGAACCCCTTTTCCTGTGTTTCACTTCTCCCTTTGGAACCTGTCACAGTCGCATTCTATAATTGGTCAATAATTAGGCCTCATCTCACAATTATCGACTCATCGCCCTATCTCCACTTTAAAGAAAGCAGGTCAGAGACAGTGTGACCCATGTTTGGTGTTCGATGAGCAGCCGTGCACTGCATTTATCTCTCCTCACCTCAGGCTGAAACACGAACCTGTGTCCTTTCCGGGAGAATGAGTTTAATAATGACCGGTGTCTGTTCTCTTCTCTCTCCCTGCAGTGAACTTAGCGGCGATTGTGATCCTGTCCCAGAGAAAGTGCGGCCTCTCTACCTGCACCACTCGCTACCTGGTGGCCATGGCAGCGGGGGATCTGCTGACCGTAGTCATAGAGGTCCTTGTGCGTCAAGTCTTAAATTACTACTTTCCGTGGAATTTGATGAAAATTACCCCTGCCTGCAGGGTTATAGAAGTTTTGAGGAAAACAGCCACATACTGGTCTGTTTGGTTCACCGTCACCTTCACTTTTGATCGATTTGTCGCCATCTGCTGTCCGAAGCTGAAAACAAAATATTGCACCGGGAAAACTGCTGTTGTGGTTCTCACAACAACCGGCGTGCTGTCCTTTCTGAGAAGTGTTGCCCGCTACTTCCTCTGGGAACCCGGACAGATAATCAACAATGTGCCGTGGTTCTGTATACTAAAGGACAATACTTTCACTGACCTCGGGTGGGTAGTATACGATTGGCTCGACATCGTTTTAAATCCGTTTATCCCTTTCGTTGTGATTCTGCTGCTCAACGCTCTGACGGTCAGGCACATTGTTGTGGCCAGTCGTGTCCGTAAGGGGCTGAGGGGTCAGAGCAAGGGGGAGAAGAGCAGAGACCCGGAGATGGAGAGCCGGAGGAGGTCTGTGGTTTTACTTTTCACTCTCTCCGGGAGCTTCATCCTCCTGTGGATGACAATCGTTGTTAATTCCATGTATTCTGAGATCTCAGGAATAGGATACAATTTCAATGATTCTGAATGGATCTTTCACTTCGTCGGAGCCTTGCTGAAGAATTTCAGCTGCTGCACGAACACATTTATTTACGCGGTCACTCAGTCGAAATTCAGGGAGCAGGTGATCAGTGCGGTGAAATATCCGGTCACCTCGGTGCTTCAGTTCATTACGCACTGAGAGCGTCACGTGTTTAAAGTGGAAAGATTTCGACAAGATTAACGAGGTGTTGCCAGCAGGAGGGGAACTCTATATTGCGGAGATTGCCCAGGCTGGGGCTTCATTACCCAACTGGACTGGCCTGTTTTGTTTCACTGCGGGCTGGAGCTGGGACAGGGGAGACAATTGACATGCCTTTTCATAGCTTTGCAACCGCTCGATCGTGCACGGTGCGGCTGCAATGGCCGAGTCCGAATTCTGTGATGATTTCACAGTCAAAGTATGCTCGTAAGATTTTGTGAATAATGCGAGTCCGTGTTGTTTTAATTGTCGTATAACAGCAGACCGATCGCCAACCCCCAGCCCCACTGCCCACGGAAAACAGAACAAAAATATCGACTCAAACCCCACTCTCCATTGAAATCAAAAGGCAAGAAACGGCGAAAATCACGGATCATAGAAACATTCGTGCGAGATCGCCACAATCCGTAAACACCAAGAACATTCGCATAACCTACTCTCTCCGTCCGCTTTCCATCCATTCTCCCAGTTTCCCCACGCTTCTTCTTTCCTTGACCCTTCCTCCCCTGCCGGTCTCTTACTCTAGCCCCCGCTGTTCCTTTCCTCCCCTTCTTTCTCTCTATCGCACTCTCACCCTCACTCCTCACTTACTCACGCAATCTCCTCTCGTTCCATTGATCTCCTTCCGCCCAACCCTCTCTCCCTACACCATTCTACATATGCTCCTTCATTCCCTTTCCCTCTCCTTTCCCCACCTCCTTCCCTCTCTCTTGCTCCCGCCGCTCTCTGCCTCCTTCCTTATATCCCACTCTCTCCCTCCGCTTCCCTGTGCCTCCCGCTGCCATCTCACCACTCTGTTAACCTGCTACCGCTATCACCCCTCTCGTACTCCTCTCTGCTCCCTCGCTAACCACTCTCCCTACATCTGTGCCTCCCTCCGTTTCCTACTCCCGTCTTCCTTCGCCTCCACTCTCTCTATTAGGCCAGACACCAATACCGGACTGTGGACGGAGTTTGGTACAGTGGGATAAGAAATCCGAATTCCCGATTTCCTTCTCTGGCTATCCAGGACCACTCTGATTCTCCCACAGTAATTTACACGCTGAAATCCCTCATAACTATTGACCATTTGCTTTTGGAGATGGTTGGGTATATGGGTAATTTAATCCCATATAGAACCATAGAACCATAGAACATTGCAGCACAGAAGCAGGCCTTTTGCCCCTCCTTGGTTGTGCCGAACCATTTTTCTGCCTAGTCTCACTGACCGCATCTGGGCCATATCCTCCAAACCCCTCTCATCCATCTGCCTGTCCAAGATTTTCTTAAATGACAAAAGTGAGCCCGCATTCAATACTTCATCTGGCAGCTCAATCCACACTCGCACCACTCTCTGCGTGAAGAAGCCAATGCAATGTTCCCATTAAACTTTTCCCCCTTCACCCTTAACCCATGACCTCTGTTTTTTTGGTTCTCCCCTGGCCTCTGTGGAAAAAGCCTGCTTGCATTCACTCTATCTTTACCCATCATAATTTTATACACCTCTATCAAATCACCCCTCATTCTCCTATGGTCCAGGGAATAAAGTCCTAACCTATTCAACCTTTCTCTGTAACTCAGTTTCTCAACTCCCGGCAACATCCTTGTAAACCGTCTCTGCTCTCTTTCAACCTTAATAATATCCTTTCTGTAATTAGGTGACCAAAACTGCACACAATACTCCAAATTCGGTCTCATATACAATCTCACCATTACATTCCAACTCTTATACTCAATACTTTGATTTATAAAGGCCAATATACCAGAAACTCTCTATACAACCCTATCTACTTCTGACGCCACTTTTAGGGAATTATGCATCTGTACTCCCAGATCCCTGTGTTCTACCGCAATCCTCGGTGCCCTACCATTTACCTTGTATGTTCTACCTTGGTTTGACCTTCCGAAGAGCAACACCTCAAACTTGTCCGCATTAAACTCTATCTGCCATTTTTCAGCCCATTCTTTCAACTGGTCCAAATCCCTCTGCAAGCTTTGAAAACCTTCCTCACTGTCCACAACATCTCCAATCTTTGTATCATCAGCAAATGTACTGATCCAATTTGACACATTATCATCCAGATCATTGATACAGATGACAAATAACAATGGACCCAGCACTGATCCCTTTGGCACACCACTAGTCACAGGTCTCCATTCAGTGTAGCAATCCTCCACTACCACTCTTTGGTTTCTTCCATTGAACCAATGTCTAACCCAATTTACAACCTCTCCATGTATACCTAGGGACTGAACCTTCCTAACTAATGCGGGCCCTTGTCAAAGGCCTTACTGAAGTCCATGTAGACAATATGCACTGCCTTCCCTTCCTCCACTTTCCTGGTAACATTCTGGAAAAACTCTAATAGTTTGGTTAAACATGGCCTAACATGCACAAAGCCATGCCGACTTTTATTAGTAAGTCTCTGTCTATTGAAATACTTGTAGATCCTATCTGTTCGTATTCCTTCCAATAACTTACCTACTCCCGATGTCAAAATTTCGGGCCTATAATTTCCCTGCTTATTTTTGAGTCTTTTTTAATCAAGGGAACTACATGATTTAACGTCCAATCCTCCGGCACCTCACCCATGGATATCGACATTTTAAATATTTCTGCCAGGGCTCATGCAACTTCAACACCAGTCTCCTTCAAGGTCCGAGGAATACCCTTTCAGGTCCTGGGGATTTATCTACTCTGATTTGCCTGAAAACAGCAAGAACCACCTCATCTTCAATCAGCATAAATTTCATGACCTCCCCACTTGTTTGCCTTGTTTCCATAGACTCCAGTGCAGTTTCATTAGTAAATACAGATGCAAAAAAAAAACATATAATACCTCTCCCATTTATTTTGGTTCCATAAATATCGACCACACTGATCTTCTAAAGAACCAATTTTATCCCTTACTATAGAAACATAGAAAACAGGGGCAGGGGTAGGCCATTCGGCATATTCGAGACTGCACCGCCAATCAGTATGATCATGGCTGATCATCCAACTCAGAAGCCTGTACATGCTTTCTCTCCATGCCCCCTGATCCCTTTAGCCAGAAGGCCCATATGTAACTTCCCCTTAAATATAGCCAATGAACTGGCTTCAACTGTTTCCAGTGGCAGAGAATTCACCACTCTCTGTGTGAAGACGTTTTTCCTCATCTCGTTCCTAAAAGCTTCCGTTTTATCCTTAAGCTGTGACCCCTCATTCTGTACTTCCCCAAAATCGGAAACAATCTTCCTGCACCTAGCCTGTCCAAACCCTTTAGAATTTTATACGTTTCAATAAGACACCACCTCAATCTTCTAAATTCCAGAGCGTATAAGCCTAGTCGATCCAGTCTTTTTCATATGAAAGTCCTGCCATCCCAGGAATCAATCTGGTGAACCTTCTTTGTACTCCATTTATGGCAAGAATGTCTTTCCTCAGATTAAGGGACCAAAACTGCACACAATACTCTAGATGCGGTCTCACCAAGGTCTTGTACAACTGCAGTAGATCCTCCCTGCTCCTGTACTCAAATCCTTTTGCTATGGATGCCAACATACCATTTGCCATTTTCACCGCCTGCTTTACCTGCATGCCCACCTTCAATGACTGGTGTACAATGATACCCAGGTCTCGTTGCACCTCCCCTTTTCCTAATCGGCCACCATTCAGATAATAATCTGTTTTCCTGTTCTTGCAACCAAAGTGGATAACCTCATATTTATCCACATTAAATTGCATCTGCCATGAATTTGTTCACTCACCTAACCTATCCAAGTCACCATGCATCCTGTTAGCATCCTCCTCACAGCTAACACCGCCGCCCTGCTTCGTGTCTTTCGCAAATTTGGATATGCTGCATTCAATTCCCTCGTCTAAATCATTAGTATATATTTTAAACAACTGGGGTCCCAGCACTAAGCCTTGCGGTACCCCACTAGTCACTGCCTGCCATTCTGAAAAGGTCCCGTTTACTCCCACACTTTCCTTCCTATCTGCTAACCAATTCTCTATCCACTTCAATACCATACGCCCAATACCGTATGCTTTAGGTTTGCACACTAATCTGCTGTGTTGGACCTTGTCAAAAGCATGTTGAAAATCTAAATATACCACATCCACTGGCTCTCACCTATCCACTCTACTGGTTACATCTTCAAAAAATTCTATAAGATTCGTCAGACATGGTTTTCCTTTCACAAATCCATGTTAACTTTGCCCGATGATTTCACTCCAAATGTGCTGTTATCACATCTTTGATAACCGACTCTAGCATTTTCCCCACCACCGATGTCAGTCTAATC
The DNA here is from genome assembly GCF_030144855.1 of Hypanus sabinus. Classification (NCBI taxonomy): domain Eukaryota; kingdom Metazoa; phylum Chordata; class Chondrichthyes; order Myliobatiformes; family Dasyatidae; genus Hypanus; species Hypanus sabinus. Next base: position 166,180 of record NW_026781317.1, read on the forward strand.
GGTCTATAATTCCCCGTTGTTTCACTCCCTACTTTTTTAAAAACCGGGGTTACATTAGTCACCCTCCAATCCTCAGGAACTAATCCAGAATCTAAAGAGTTTTGAAAAATTATCACTAATGCATCCACTATTTCTTGCGCTACTTCTTTAAGTACTCTGGGATGTAGACCATCTGGCCCTGTGGATTTATCTGCCTTTAATCACTTCAATTTACCTAACACCACTTCCCTACTAACATTTATTTCCCTCCGTTCCTCCATCTCACTAGACCCTCGGTCCCTTACTATTTCCAGAAGATTATTTATGTCCTCCTTAGTTAAGACAGAACAAAAATAGTTATTCAATTGGTCTGCCATGTCTTTGTTCCCTATGATCAATTCACCTGTTTCTGACTGTAAAGGACCTAAATTTGTCTTGACCAAACTTTTTCTTTTCACATATCTATAAAAGCTTTTACAGTCAGTTTTTATGTTCCCAGCCAGCTTTCCCTCATAATCTTTCTTCCCTTTCCTAATTAAGTCCTTTTTCCTCCTCTGCTGGTCTCTGAATTTCTCTCAGTCCTCAGGTGCGCCGCTTTTTTTTTTTTTTGCTAATTTATATGTTTCTTCTTTGGACCTGATACTATCCCTAATTTCCCTTGTCAGCCACGGGTGCACTACCTTCTCTGGTTTATTCTTTTGCCAAACTGGAATGAACAAATGATGTAGTTCATCCATGTGATCTTTAAATGCTTGCCATTGCATATCCACCGTCAATCCTTTAAGTATCATTTGCCAGTCTATCTTAGCTAATTCACGTCTCATACCTTCAAAGTTACCCTTCTTTAAGTTCAGAACTTTTGTTTCTGAATTAACTATGTCACTCTCTATCTTAATGAAGAATTCTACCGTATTATGGGCACTCTGACACAAGGGGCCTCGCAGGACAAGATTACTAACTAGCCCTTCCTCATTGCTCAATACCCAATCTAGAATGGCCTGCTCTTTTGTTGGTTCCACAACATGTTGGCTCAGAAAACCATCCCGCATACATTCCAAGAAATCCTCTTCGTCAGTACCCTTACCAATTTGGTTCACCCAATCTATGTGTAGATTGAAGTCACCCATTATAACTACTGTCCCTTTATTGCACACTTTTCTAATTCCCTGTTTAATGCCATCCCCAACCTCACTACTACTGTTAGGTGGCCTGTACACAACTCCCACCAGCGTTTTCTGCCCCTTAGTGTTATGCAGCTCTAACCATATCGATTCCACATCGGCCAGGTTAATGTCCTTCTTTTCTATTACGTTAATCTCCTCTCTAACCAGCAATGCTACCTCACCTCCTTTTCTTTCCTGTCTATCCCTCCTGAATATTGAATATCCCTGGATGTTGAGCTCCCCTCCTTGGTCACTCTGGAGCCATGTTTCTGTGATCCCAACTATATCATAATCATTAATAAATATCTGCACATTCAATTCATCAAAATTGTCACACAAATTGACACACAAAGCCTTCAGGCATGATTTTACAACACTCATAGCCCTGACACAATTATGTTGAAAAGTGGCCCTTTTTGCTTTTTGCCCTGGATTTGCCTGCCTGCCACTTTCACTTTTCACCTTACTACTTTTTGCTTCTACCCTCATTTTACACCCCTCTGTCTCTCTACACTTGTTCCCATCCCCCTGCCACATTAGTTTAAATCCTCCTGAACAGCAGTAGCAAACGCTCCCCCTTAGACGTTGGTTCCAGTCCAGCCCAGGTGCAGACCGTCCTGTTTATCCCGGTCCCACCACCCCCAGAACTGGTTCCAATGCCCCAGAAATTTGAATCCCTCCCCCTTGCACCATTTTTCAAGCCACGTATTCATCTGAAATGTCCTCCTACTTCTACTCTGACTACCACGTTTTTGATGTTAAAACCATTATCTTCATTAGTATCTAACAGTATAGTAACTTATGCAAGATATGTGTGCATATGTATGTGTAATTATAACTCCCAAACTATTGAGCTCGGTGGTGGGTTGGGGTGGGGGGGGGGAAAGGCTTAGAGTCTTGAGATGGTAAAGTATGAAAGTGTAGTTCATTCACTGAATAAGGGATGGGAGAGAGATATTTGTAATCCAGGGCAAATACAGAGAGAAGGCAATTACGTTGAATTCCATAGGTTCCACGGTGGTAAAATGAGATAACAGTCGCCGTAGATTTTATCCGTCGCCATTCCAAATCCACATATGAATTATCACCGAAAGTGACTTGTCACAGGGACCAACAACACACACAAAATGCTGGTTGAACCCAGCAGGCCAAGCAGCATCTATAGGGAGAAGTGCTGTCGACGTTTCGGGCCTAGACCCTTCGTCACGGCTAACCGAACGGAAAGATAGTAAGAGATTTGAAAGTAGTGGGGGGAGGGGGAAATGCGAAATGATAGAAGACCGGAGGGGTTGGGATGAAGGAAAGAGCTGGAAAGGTGATTGGCGAAAGTGATACAGAGCTACAGAAGGGAAAGGATCATGCGACAGGAGGCCACGAGCGTAAGAAAGGAGGGAGAAGGGATCACCAGAGGGAGATGGAGAACAGGCAAACAACTAAATATGCCTGTGATAGTGAATGAAGGGGAGGAGGGGCATTAACGGAAGTTAGGGAAGGCAAAGTTCATGCGAACAGGTTGGAGGCTACCCAGCCGGTATGTAAGGTGTTGTTCCTCCAACCTGAGTTTGGATTCATCTTGACAATAGAGGAAGCCGTGGACAGACATATCAGAATGGGAATGGGACGTGTAATTAAAATGTCTCACGCGTTAATGCCCCTCCTCACCTTCTTACCCCATCCCTGACATATTTACTTGTTATCTGTTCTCCATCTACACCCCCTCCTTTCCTTCTCCCGAGGCCTCCCGTCCCATGATGCTTTCCCTTCTCCAGCTCTCTATCACTTTCGCCAATCACCTGTCCAGCTCTTAGCTTCATTCCACCCCCTCAGGTCTTCTCCAATCATTTCGAACTTCCCCTCCCCCCACTACTTTCAAATCTCTTACTATCTTTCCTTTCGGTTAGTCCTGACGAAGGGTCTCAGCCCGAAATGCCGACAGTGCTTCTCCCTATAGATGCTGCCTGGCCTGCTGTGTTCCACCAGCATTTTGTGTGCGTTGTTGTTTGAATTTCAGATTTCCTCGTGTCTGCTTTTAGGGATATCGTCTTCAAGTGAATTGCCACACCACATACCCAAGCAAGGTTTAACACGTAAGTGGTCTCCACAGGATTCTCCAAACAAAACCCACTCCTGTGGATTATTCGCGGTGACAGGTACACAGTCGATGTGCACTGGATCGATAATCAAACCACCCTTATGGGCACAGGAGAGTTCCAAACAGTGACCCTTGGCCATTAGTTTCCTTGTCTAAAACCTCTTGTTCTCTTTCTTTGCGTCCTTCTGACTGTGAGTGTCTGTGTCCTCGCTTAGAACGAAACAAACTGTAAGTCAGACAGTTCCGCCTCCTTGATCACTCTCTCTGCAAAAATCAAAAGTGAGCTGAGAAAGTCAGCGGCTGACATCATTGTTAGTCCCCACCTCACTCAGGCACTCTCTTCAAGTGACAGTCCACAGCAACCGAGACTTCGGGATTCATAACACTTCCCCTTCCAAAAAAAAATCTTTTTGCTCTAAAAGAGAACAATTTTTAACTGCAAGCTACAGTATGTAAAATAATGCATGTATGGTTACCATGTAACACATTACAAAATCGTATACAAATACCAGATTCTGCTTCACTATTAAAACTGTAAGCTCAGCATCTGGAAAAACAATCGGCAATGATATTGTCCGTGCTTCTCATATGCATTATCACAATACTATATTCTTGCAAAATCAGACCCTAGTTTAACAATAACCTCGTTTTGTCCTTTACCTTAATCAAAAACACCAACAGATTGCTATCAGTATAAACTATAAGAGGTTACTTCTCAGGACAAACATCGGCATCAAAATGCCGCAAAGCCAAGATGAGTGACAGCAACTCTTTCTCTAAGAACCACAGAACATTACAGCATAGAAACAGGAGTTTTGGCCCTTGTTGGCTGAGCCGAACCATTTTTCTGCCTAGTCCCACTGACCTGCACCTGGGCCATACCCTCCAAGCCCCTCTCATCCATATATCTGTCCAAGTTTTTCTGAAATGTCAAACGTGAGCTCGCTAAGGTGGAATAATTTATTTGCTGCTCATTGAATTTTCTCGAAAAGTAAACTACAGGATGTTCAACATCATCATCATCTTTCTGTAATAACACTGTCCCGGCAGCTTCATCACTGGCATCCACAGCTACAGAAAATGGCTTTGTAAAGTCAGGTGCCCTGAGCACAGATTGATGACATAAAAATAGCTTTCAATCGATCAAATGCCTCCTGACAAGGCTCGTTCCAAACAAACTTTTTACCCTTCTTCAGGAGATTAGTCAGAGCAAGAGCGATATCAGTAAAGTTCTTGCTGAACTTTATCCAACCATTCCCAGAAACCTTCTAAGAGGCTTCTTAGCAGTCAGAATAGGAACTTGAGAAATTGCCTGGACTTTTGCCTGAACAGGAGCCCACTTGCTTTGACCTACAACATAGCCAAGATAAGTCACAGTGGCATGGCAAAACTCACTCTTAGCTAAATGTAAGGCTGGCCTGGGAAAGCCTGTCAAACAGCTTCTCTGCTGCAGAGATATGCTCTTCCCAAGAGTCACTCCCTGTGACTAAGTCAACAATATAGGCATCTGTGTCGAATTACAGAATCATTCATTCTCTGGAATGTTCCTGGACCATTTTTCATTCCAAGCAGCAAAACATTGTATTCATACAACACAGATGGTGTCACAAACGCAGAGGTGTCCCTCTGTCCGTCAATGGAACACACCAACACCCTGTCAACAGATCAATCTTTGTAAGGAATTAGCTCTACCAACTTCATCCCGCACTCTCCCACTGTAGCAGAGACTGACAGATACAGAATGAAACCCACACTCTCACACTGTAACAGAGACTGACAGATACAGAATGAAACCGACACTCTCCCACTGTAGCAGAGACTGACAGATACCGAATGAAACCCACACTCTCACACTGCAGCAGAGACTGACAGATACAGAATGAAACCCACACTCTCACAATATATCATAGACTAACTGATACAGAATGAACCCACAACCTCACACTGTGGCAGAGACTGACAGATACAGAATGAGCCCCATACTTTCGCACTACAGGGGAAACTTGTATATACAGTATGAAATGCACAGACGCACACTCCATGGGAGAGAGCGGGAGCCTGTGTGTGAGTATATCTGTGTTTGGCTGTGAGAGAGTGTATTTGCGTGCGCGCGTGTGTACGTGCGTGTGTATGTCAGAGACAGTATATATGTGTGTATGGAAGTCTGTTTGCGTGTGTGTGTGCGTGTGTGTGTGTGCGTGTGTGTGTGTGTGTGTGTGTGTGTGTGTGTGTGTGTGTGTGTGTGTGTTGACGATACTTTTCAATGTACCTTTATTTGATGTCGTGGCTTTATTTGACGGTCCTGCGAAGGGCACTGTAAAAGAAATGCCAAAGACACGAGAATCTTTATGTTAAACCAAGAGATCAAATCGGAACGGAATCTATACAGGTCAGAAAGTATTATGTTAAATCATGCCGGTATTTACATCACGGAGAAACGTGTTGTGGTTGTGCTCGTAACCCACAGTGCAGTGAATGGCAGCCTTATCATCTCAGTATATTCCTACAGCTAAATGAACACCACAGTGTTTCAGCTTCTAACTGTTCGTCAGATGGATTCAACAGCGGCTTTGTCCGTCAGCTTCAAAATCCACGGCACAAATAACAAATCTTATGCATGTACATTTTGTGATATGTATATATATATATATATATATATATATATATATATATATATATACACACACACACACACACACACACACACACACACACACACACACACACACACACACAGATACTAAAGATTTGGAGAAGATAGTTTAAGAGATGGAGAGAACATTATACCGGGAAGGTGATCAAAATAACGTAAATATCGATGTCGTCCAGGACTGAAGGAGAACTGGACCGAGTGTCTGTGTACGCAATGAGTATGTTTTATATCTGGTGTCACAGTCGGACGGGATGGGATTGGTATGGTGTCTGAGCGGCCAAACTGGACAGCTGAATTAAAATGTGAAAGATATTAAACTGAAGTCCGCAGGAGGAGACTGGGAGGGTTTTCATGTGTCCCTGGATCCAGAGAACACTGAGGGGAAACCGGATCTATTTGTAGATGAAACAGCAGGTGTGACAGTGAAAGGTGCAGAAAATGATGGAAACATCGATTCCGGAATGCTTGTGGAAAGAGAACCACAGTTAAAGTTTCAGGTTGGAAAATGGGAACAGTCGTGACCGCTGTCAATACAAATGTGGAATGTTGTAAATGAAGCCGCTGATTGCTCACTTACTGGTCTCATTGCACATTTTGGTCGAATTACACAGAGGGATCTGAATGTGGTAATGCCAATGGTATTGACGTGTTTGTGTCACATCCCCACAGAATTTACATCTGAGACACTGCCGGTGATGTAATTTGTTTGTTCAGTAACAATGGTCAGAGGTGGGACCTTGTCACTGGAGATCGATCCCCTGTATAAATCAGAGCCCGTTGCTGTACATCAGCCCGGAGTGTCTTGCCGAGCTGTGGAATTCAGAGCAATCTCGTTCACTGCGTCACTCAAATGGGATATCCAGTAAACTGGCGGATTGAAAACATTTACTACCCTGTTATTTCAGCCGTTGGAATTCTCGGTAAGCCGCTGTCACTCCTGCAAACGGCAGAAACTGAGAGTTAATTCCGATGTTCTGAAGTGTTTCTGTTGCTACCTGTTTCCACAGCCACCTGTCCAGTCCCCGCATTTCAGTCATGGGCGGAAGGCGCTGACAATGTTAATCCCTTTGCTTTCTTAGCAGACAGCGCTCCATATTGGAGCCGAGATGCTGCCATTGACTGAAATCCTCTCCGCTGCCTCGATATCATGGAATAATTGTGAATCGAAATGCCTGCACAGGAGGACACCGGGCGACACTGCATCTGTGGAGAGCCAGCCGACCTTCTGTTCTGTCCGTAGGAATCGACTGTGAATTGCCTGAGTGGGTGATGGAACAACGAGAAAGTCTCATTTATGTTAGAAATATGAGAAGAGGGAACTGCCGATGTAGATTTCATTTCATTCCTGTCCGGCTCAGACCAGTGACGTTGGTGTATCATACCCTTTCCTTACTGCGGCCAGGAAGCGTTTAACCAGCTGTCATCTGGTCGGTTTGGGAATTCACCCAGATTGAACCCATTTACAAAACTCGCGGAGAGTTCTCTGTCACGCTGTCACTGCATTGCACACTGTCAGCGGGTTCATATGTTCTGGGTCCAGTTTCCACCATTTGGAAGCAAAAAAAAACACAAGATGAAGTCTAATAATAATAATTTTGTTCTATTGCCTTGACAGGTCAGTAATTTCTCTACTTCTTTCCCTCTCTCTTGCAGTGAACCTGGTGGCGATTGTTATCCTGTCCCGAGGAAAGTGCGATCTCTCCAAATGCATCACTCGCTACTTGCTGGGAATGGCAGCGGCCGATCTCCTGGTCGTTATCTCAGACCCTCTGCTGAAGTGGACTGTTCTCATATACTTTAAGTCTTCCTTCCTCTATTGGACTCCCGTTTGTAGGGTTGTTCTCTGCCAGCTGTTAGCAAGCACCGGGGTCTCTGTCTGGCTGACAGTCGCGTTCACCTGTGACAGATTTGTGGCCATTTGTTGTGAAAAGCTGAAAACTAAATATTGCACCGAAAGAACGGCGGCTGTGGTTATCGGGACAGTGAGTGTTCTGGGCTGTTTGGAAAGTGTCCCTTTCTACTTTACATTGGAGCCTTTGATGATAATTGATGGAGTTTTCTTTGGCTGTGACAGCAAAGAGAGTTCCTATACGTCCCCCTCGTGGGCCGCACTTCGTATGATTCATCGCATTTTCATGCCTTGTCTCCCGTTTGTTCTGATTTTATTGTTCAATGCTCTGACAGTCAGACGGATTTTTTCCGCCAATAAAGTCCGGATGGGCCTCCGGGGCCGCAGCATCGGAAAGAATGACAAGGACCCGGAGATGGAGAACCGAAGGAAATCGGTGGTTTTACTATTCAGTATAACCGGTAGTTTTATATTTCTGTGGTTAACTCTGCTGGTTTTTGATCTCTACGTACTGATTGCAAACATCCCTCGTTACTCGGACGCGGATCCGATATATATCGCAGAATCCACGGCGACGATGCTGCAGGTCCTCAGCTCCTGCAACAACACATGTATTTACGCCGTGACTCAGAGCAAGTTCAGAGAGGAGCTGAAGAACCCGGTGAAATACCCGCTGAAACTCTTAACCAAATTCCTTAAATCATAGAGCAGCGGTTTCTGCCGGAGATTTCAGTCAAACACCATGTTTCCTCCATAATCTATCCACTTGCCGATATGTAGAACCACGGGCAACAACTGAGCGCTCTGAAATACGCAGGCGTTTTGTGATGATATATTCCACTCGCTGTTTACCCCGTACAGGTGAAATGTGTCCTTCATCAAATATGTAATATGTAGCGGTCACCTCAGCTGTAATTCACCCCGATGAAGGGTCCATAGTCAGATCCCGTCCATTTTACTTTAATAATCTCCATCACATCTGACAGCGTTTTACTCTGGGCTGGTGCAGTTAGGAAGAATCCTCTCCCTTTTCTCCATTCTCTCCGTTGTTTCTGATTCATCCTTCTCAGTAATGCTCACGGCGTTTTACTCCCGATATCTCTCACGTTGTCCTCGCTCACTCCTTCCCCCACGCCGGTGAGGGGAACTGGATCAGACTGAAGCACAGCGGAGGTGTGTGTGTGTGTGTGTGTGTGTGTGTGTGTGTTGTGTGTGTGTGTGTGTGTGTGTGTGTGTGTGTGTGTGTGTGTGTGTGTGTGTGTGTGTGTGTGTGTGTGTGTGTGTGTGTGTGTGTGTGTTTTCTTTACTATTCCAACTCCTATTCCATCTCCGGACTGCTCCGCTTTGTCTTTTCATATCTGCCCCTTTATCTCCGTTCACATCCTGAGCTCCCGTGAATCTCTGTACCCTGTTTCTCTCTGTCCGCACGTCCGGTCCCGATCTGAAAAGAATTTAATCTCCTTGCAGACTAGTGTGTTTCACCGTGAGGAAGACATGATCGGGCTGGAACATGGCGTGTGGTGCGTTCTTTTCCTTCTTTTTCAACAGCATCTCCATATCCGTCCTGCTCCTTTGTTGTCCCGGCATCTCTCCGGCTTTATCTTTGTTCACATCCCGAGGCCCCGTCACAGTCTGTTTCTTTCCCTCTGTTTCCCTCTGTTCACTGTTTCTCTCTGACCACACCTTCCGTCCGGTCGCGTCCTGAGCAAAGGAAATCTAATTGCAGTAACATATATTTATATTGATCATCAATATACGCTGAAATTGAATCAACTTCCAGAGCCACGGGAAAAAAAGTTATTTGTTTATTTTTTTCTCTCTCCAACTAACTGAGCTCTACCTGGAAGTTTTATCGATATATGAAAAATAAAAGAATGATACTGAAAATCTGAATTAAAATTACTTTAAAAGACGTTGTACCACTCTGAGGCGGAGCATTACTCACTCTGTTGCATTTCCAGTTCCGTCTCACTGATCTCTGTCCTGCCGCCGATCAGCGTTACACAACAAAGGTGATTCTCCTCGCCCGGGGATGACAGAAGTAAGAGTCGACACCGCAGATGTCTTTTCGAGAGCGGCATAGATTTATGCACCTCGCGCCAGGTATTAACAACTCAACGCTTTATCATAAATAGTGTTTCCAGTGATACGTAAGGATTATGTCCAATCTCCGGCCACCGTGAACACAAAAGCAGCGTGAATCCCAAGCGACGTCATTCTAGTCTTGGCCAATTTAACTCCCAATCAGACTGAGTGGTTTAAAGACTACGACATAATTGCCTGGCAAGATTAAATGACAGGAGCGTCGCATACCGGAGTTGGTGCTGACCCAGGGTTAATTTTGTTTCGTGTCTGCAGTGCAGTTTCTTATGTTGTTTACTGTTGTCCAAGTCCAATCGCAAACTGGACAACATCTGCAGAATCTGGAAATCAAAGTAATATGCACACATTCCTAAGGAGCTCAACAGGCCGGGCAGAATCTGTGTAAAAGTGTAAGCAGTAAATGTTCCGGGCCGACACACTTCATCAGGGAGATCCAATTTAATAGGATCGGACGTTTCTACCATAATTATATGTACAAGATAATGAGCGGTATTGATCGTGTCGATAACACGTGTCTTTTTCCCCGGGACAAAATGGCTAAAACGCGGGGTATACTTTTAAGGTGCTTGGAAACAGGGAGTTCAGAGTTCAGTTTTCACACGGAGAGTGTTGGGTGTGTGGAATAAACTGCCGGCAGCGGTGATGGAAGCGAATACAATAGGGTGTTTAAGAGCCTCTCAGACAGGTACATGGGACTTTGAGAAGTAGAGGTCTATGCACCAGGGAAATCCAAGGCAGTTTCTAGAGTGGGTTTCATGGTGGGCACAACATTGTGGGCCGAAGAGTTTCTATGTTCTATGTTTTTTAATTGCAGTGTCGGCGACAGGTGTTAGACACCCAGGCATGCCTCTTACAACTGCTGGTCATTGTGCAGAGCACTATGCACTGGGTTGACTGCGGCCTCGTGTCGTTTGGTTAGATTGCCATCAGTAAACCCTTGACATGCTATCTTGCTAATCGCCCTTAAGTATTGCAAAAAATTTACTCATTATCACGACCTGGTTTCGGAACTGGTAAAATAAGGGACCGCAGGTTGGTATAAGCCCTTGCTAATCGAAACGTGTTGTTATGACAGGATTCATGCTTTACATTGCCTCCAGTGACAAATCATATTGTCGTATAGAGGGTAGAATAGCAAAGGTCTTCGTGTGGTGGGGCAGAACGTACGTCACTCGTGATTTTTGTTTATCGCCCACCGAGAGGGAGTTGTCTAAGAAAGCAGCAAGACTACGACATGCTCAGGCAAAGCAGGGGGAGCAAACAGGGCAATCTTTGCTTTAACGATGAAGAAGGAAATATTACACAACCAGCCTGAGCGGAATGAAGTAGTCGAGTAGCGTTAGTATTAGGCAGAGTTATACACCGTGTGCGGTTTAACTCCTGTAAAGTCTGAAGCGCGGGTCCGAGTATTTCAGGAGTTGCAGGGGGTTTGATGGCTGTGGTGACATGAGGGGTTAGGTTTGGCAGTTTAAATCGGTCATTCTGATATTCTCTCGAAAACCCTTCTTCCACTTTGTCCTTTGGACCATAATAGATGTGTTCTGTTACAGAAAGAGTTTCTGCTCTGTTAGTCACGGAAAGGAGCTTCTGGTGATTGCTCGGCTGAGATGTTTCAGTGTATCGGACGGTGCGATGGAAATGCATCAGAGGTCGGCCTGTCAGGATAAGCTGTCGTTGGTTAACATCTCAGTCCAAGTGTATTTCCAATTCTGTGTATGGCAGCGCAGAGTTGTTCTGCAAGTCTATCATGTGTTAGGGAAACGGGAAATGAAGTCAGTTATATTATAGAAAATAGACAATAGACAATAGGTGCAGAAGTAGACCATTCGGCCCCTCGACTCTGCACCGCCATTCTGAGATCATGGCTGATCATTCACTATCAATACCCAGTCTCTGCCTGTCCCCATATCCCTTGATTCCCCTATCCATCAGATATCTATCTAGCTCCTTCTGGAAAGCTTTTGTCTCCTGTTTTTTGCCTGCACCTTGTTCCCTCTCCAAAATTACTATGCTGACGGATTGCCCCACACGGGCAGCCGAGCACGGTCCCCTTTAACCTCGTCCCCATGGTAACGGAATATCCATCATCATCGTTTTCCCCTCTATTCCTCTGGGGAATTCCTCTATTCCTCTGTACTTGTACTGCAGGCCAAGTGGGTTCCACACACCACTTTTCAGAACATCTGAACATTTCCAGGCAAGGAGTTATAAATTTCACAAATTTGTCCCATATTCGAACTTCAGGAGGGGTCTACAGCACAGTTACCGCTGTGGTGCCAACCATAATTTTTTTTTGATATTATGTAACAAGATCCTGTTCTGAATTCGCTTCTTTTCATTTCTCCTGTTCTGTTTCCTGTTCTAATACGCAAATTATAGTCGTGTCCTCCTTTTTCAGTCCCTGCGACGGTTCAGAAGGGACACTAAAAGTGTGTTCATCTTTCCTTCGATAGATCTTTGTCTTGCCGTTTGTCCCCCTCCTGCCGCTTTGCTTCGGATGCCTGAACGTTATCAGACGGGGACGGGGTGATTGATCCAGCCGTACAGCTTCTGCTTACATGAAAACTTAGACCAGACCTGATTCCTGCCTGAGCACAGGCTGTCCAGGTGAGGATAGAGACTTTGAGATTCCTCACCTTTCTTTTGTTTGGACATGGTTTGGAGTGTCAGTCTATAGTTTTTTCGGAGGTTGGTGTGGTTTGGTTAACTCCAGACGAGTTTACTGTCTATTAATTGCACAAACTAGACAAGGTTTCTCCGAGCCGGGTTGTGAAGAACAGCAGCACAAACAGCACTCAGAACGCACAACACACAACGCTGGAAGAACTCAGTAGGTCAGGCAGCATCCGTGAGAAAAGAGTAGCGAACGTTTCGGACCGAGACCCTTCATCAGGAATGGGGTGGGGGAAGAGCGGACCGAAGCCCAGTAATAGAGATAGGGGAGGGAGTAGGATCTAAAAGCCACAAGTGGAAAACCAGTCAGAGGAAAGATAAAGGGGAGAGGGAGGGGATAAGCATGAACGAACTATAGAAATAAAGAAGCAGAGCACACAACTACTTATGAAAGAAAGGACGGAATCCTCCGATAAGCCAGGCACAAATAAACAAAGTTGCCTGAATCAAAACACGTTATTATATAATCATAATCCCACGTAGGGTCTCGTTTTCAAGCACAAGCGTGAAGGAAATTTCGTTCCGTTCGCCTCTTCAAGTCCTATTTATATCGCAGATGCTGGAAATTCAAGCAACACACACAAAATGCTGGTGGAACGCAACAAACCAGGCAGCATCTGGAGGAAGAAGCACCGTCGACGTTTCGGGCCGAGACCCTTCATTAGGACTAACTGAAAGGAAAGATTTGAAAGTAGTGGGGTGAGGGGGGCGGAAATGCGAAATGATAGGAGAAGACCGGAGGGGGAGGGGTGAAGCTGAGAGCCGGAAGAGTTTGGCAAAAGGGATGCCGGAGGCCTCCTGTCCAATGATCCTTTCCCTTCTTCAAAGCGAAACACGCACCAGATGGCGAACTCGAACTTGCCTTTGCTGCCCCTAGTTTCTCCATCGTCCGTTATGTCGGAATCATGCTCGACGACGACAATTTGCCAAAAATAGTTTGAAGATGAAATTCTTTACCGGACTTCAATTGGCGAATATTTTAGGTCATGGAGAGTCAGCGTGTGTGGAACTTTAAGGTACAATTGAAAAGCTTGTCTTTATATCTGGTAGCAAAAAGTTTGCCAGACCTTCCCAGAACAGTGGAATTAGTTCATAATGTAGTTCTCGCGATTTGTGACTCATCCACTTACACTCATCTCACTTGTGTAGCTCTAAGGAGTAGCAGTGCCAAGCACGATATTCATCCGGAAAACGCAGAATTCCACAATATCTCTAAACTACAGCAACATACAGCCCTGTGAAATTTATAATCGGAAGTTTCATACACGTGCAGGGAGGTTGGAGGTCAGACAGTGAGGGAGAATGATGG